>NC_043014.1:16497096-16512096 GCF_006345805.1 Octopus sinensis | reverse complement strand
CCAGAGGAGTGAGATGTGGTCATTTTCAAGCACTGGGGGTGGTTTGTGTTCCCACCAGTTTTTTTCATGGGGCAAATCCAGGTTTTTACAGATTACCCAGTGAATATATTGTGCAGCTCTATCGTGCCTGTTGAGATACTCTGTAGGCACTAGAAGACTGCACTTGGAGACCACATGGTCAATGGTTTCATTTTGTTGCTTGCATACACGACACGTTGGACTGCTTCTGATCTTTAATATGTTGGCCTGGTAGTTTCTTGTTGGTAGGCATTGATCTTGAGCTGCTATGATAAACCCCTCTGTTTCAGATTTTAAGCCAGAGGCCATTAGCCATTGATGGGTCAGGGCTTTGTCGATATCTGCATTATTCGCTCTCTTTGGGTATTTGCCGTAGAGAGGTTTTTCTTGCCATTTATTATTCAGAATATCTAAGGCCGCAGTTTTGGCACGGGTTTTCATGCGCCTAGCTTTTTCTGTGCTTGTTTCTTGTATGTCTATCTCTAATTCCGAAATTGGTTGTATTCGGAATTCACTTAGATATTCCTTTGCCTGTTTTGTGACTGAGTATGATGCTTTCTTGTTTTCATGTTTTGAGACAAGTTTTAACATCCAGTCCTCAGAGTTTTTCAGGTAGGTGTCTAGGCCAATTGTAGCAATCTTCATTGTTATTGCCAGTTGCAAAAGACCATGGCCTCCCTCTTTTCTTGGCAGATAGAGTCGTTCTGTATCTGCCTTAGGGTGGTGCATTCTATGCATTGTCAACAGTTTCCTTATTTTTCTGTCGAGCTGACATATTTCAGTAATTGACCAGTTAACAATATTGAAACTGTAAGTCACGACTGGTATAGCTAATGCATTGATTGCTTCGATCCTGTTTCTTGCATTCAGCTCTGTCTTGAGTATTGCTCTCACTCTTCGATAGCATTCTCTCCTGATCCTTTCCTTCATCTCTGAATGCCTTATTCCGTTCCCTTCAATTACCCCTAGGTACTTGTAGCTCTCCGCTGGGTCTAGTTCTTTTATGACATTCTGTTGGTCAAGGTTAACGTTAGATGTTTCTGTCATTTTTCCTTTGATAAAGGTAGCCTTTGCATATTTATCGAGGCCGAATTGCATTCTGATGTCGTCACTGAATTGTTTGACTATCGCTAGTAAGCCCTTGAGTTGTTGATCATTTTTTGCAAAAAGCTTTAAATCATCCATGTAAACGAGATGATTTATATTTTTATCAAACATTTTATACCCGTACTGCGCGTCATTGAGCAGCTTTGAGAGAGGTATTAAGGATAAACAAAAGAGGAGTGGTGACAGTGAGTCACCCTGGAAAATGCCACACGAAATTTTTACATCACCAGCATTTAGGGATTCACTGTCACTGTTCAGAGTTAGTGTGGTTCTCCATGATCTCATACTTACAGTCAAGAAGTTTCGCAGAGTTGGTGCTATCTTATACATTTCAAGGCATTTCCTAATCCAGCTATGTGGTAGGCTATCAAAAGCCTTTTTATAGTCCATCCAGGCTATTGATAAGTTTTTGTGTCGTTTGTGACAATCTTCTAAGATCATCTTATTGATGAGTAGTTGGTCTTTACAGCCGTAGGATCCACGTTTACATCCTTTCTGTTCATTAGGGAATATGCTGCTGTCTGTTAAAAAACTATAGGTATATTCCGTCAGGACAGATGTTAGAGTTTTGTACATAGTTGTTAAGCAGGTTATGGGTCTATAGTTTTTTGGTTCATTTGTTTCTTCACTTTTTGGAAGCAGGAATGTTAACCCATTAACTAGCCAAGGAGGCATCCTACTAGGGTGTTGCAGAACATCATTGTACAGTTCTGTTAGCAGTTCATGGCTCTCTGGGAAGGCATTCAGCCAGAAGTTAGGAATTTTATCCTTTCCTGGAGACTCCCATTTGCTTGACCTCCTGAGAGCAGATCTTATATCTTCTACCTTGACACCCTCCCACTTTTGCTCTTCTAAGGGGTCCAGTTCTGTAGATATTCTGTCAATCCAGGGGGCCTTTTCGTTGTGTGTTTTTTCTTCTGCCCAGATTTTATTCCAAAATCTCTGCACTTCTTCTTTTGATGGTACAGACCCTGCAGTAAACGCTGTTTTTCCTATCTTCCTGTAAAAATTCTTGGTGTTATTTTTGAACATGTTGTTGTCCTTGAAAAATCTGACACGCTTTTCATACCTCGCTATGCGGGTAGCTTTGGCAGATACCTTTTGTTTGATGGTTTCTATGGTGGCATCAATATCAAGTATAGTTTTCATATTGTATTTTTTCCGTAATTTTTGGGTTTTTGTAGGTTTGGTAGTCTTGTGAGCCTTAAGGTTTTTCAAATATTCAATGTCAGATCTAAATACTTTAATTTGTTGTTGCAGACGCTCTTGCCAAGAAGGCTTTTTGTGGGACTGTTGCCATTTTCTAATCTTTACACCACATAGGATCGTTGAATTATTATTATTATTATTATTATTATTATTATTATTATTATTATTAATTATTATTATTATTATTATTATTATTATTATTATTATTATTATTATTATTATTATTATTATTAATTATTATGATTATTATTATTATTATTATTATTATTATTATTATTATTATTATTATTATTATACATTAAATAAGCTGACCTGCCAACTTTTATTATTCCAGATTGAAGAAGAAGGTTGTAACAGCTATTTGGACACACCCTGTTAAATACGGCTGGTCACAGTTGACAAGTTTGCAGAATGAAGTTCAGGACATGAAGACAATTTGGAAGCTTGCTATGGAAACCTTATGAAATGCTCCAGACTGGCAGAGAGGAGGGGAGAGACAATGAGAGGTATGAGTGGGAGAAAGAGACATGAGAACACCAGAGATGGCTGGGGTAAATTGGCAATCATGCGTCTGTGTGTCTATAAAGACAATAAGCAAACAGATTGGGATTGGCCCCTGTGCACAGAATTATTCATGAAGGTGCAAAAATTTGCGCCAAGTTTGCTCCCAGGGTGCTCAATGGTGAGCATTCTGGTAATGGACTACTTGGCAAGGATGGGCTTGAATAAAAGTTGGGATGGTCAGAGCTGGATCATCAGGACTGACCTGGGACTAATGGTGAGCATTCTGGTAATGGGCTTGAATAAAAGTTGAGATGGTCACAGCTGGAACATCAGGACTGATCTGGGGCTAAACAACATCTCCACTCACACAATACCAAATGGAGCTTTTATGTGGTCACATCACATGCTCGAAAAAGCAACCAAATTCCCCTCAAATCACACACCACTGTATCTCTCAGACAAATATAGTCTTGGCTCTTTACAGCTGTGGGAAAAATATGGGATGGTCATAGCTGGATTGCTTTTGATCATAAAAAGCCTCCTTGTTTAGAGCTGACCCAGGCCTATATATGACAACACTTAACCACAGGCATCATTTTAATTATATGTTGAAAGCTTACACACACACACAGAGTCATATAACGATCACACACATATCAAATATCACATATAAACACACACCTCACCATCACAAATTTTGCACACACACGCACACACTATACCAATCTCACAAACAATAAGACATAGATACACACACAGAGGAGATAAACAACATACATACACACACACATATACATACTAATACATATACACAAACACAGCATACATATATATATATATTCACACACAGATAAGCAACGTACACGCACATACATACAAACGCATACATATATATTTCTTCACTGCCCACAAGGGGCTAAACACAGAGGGGACAAACAAGGACAGACAAAGGGATTGAGTTGATTATATATCGACCACAGTGCGTAATTGGTATGTAATTTATCGACCCCGAAAGGATGAAAGGCAAAGTCGACCTCGGCGGAATTTGAACTCAGAAGGTAACGACAGACGAAATACCGCTAAGCATTTCGCCCTGCGTGCTAATGTTTCTGCCAGCTCGCCGCCTTAAAACACATACATATAGACACACAAGGTAGACAACACACACACAAGGCAGGAAACTGGCAGAAACGTTAGCACGCCGGGTGAAATGCTGCTTAGTGGTGATATTGTCTGTCTTTACGTTCTGAGTTCAAATTCCGCCAAGGTCGACTTCGCCTTTCATTCTTTTGGAGTCAATAAATTAAGTACCTATTTCTTTACTACCCACAAGGGGCTAAACACAGAGAGGACAAACAAGGACAGACAAACGGATTAAGTCGATTACATTGACCCCAGTGCGTAACTGGTACTTATTTAATCGACCCTGAAAGGATGAAAGGCAAATTCGACCTCGGCGGAATTTGAACTGAGAATGTAGCGGCAGAAGAAGTACTGCTAAGCATTTCGCCTGACGTGCAAACGATTCTGCCAAGCATTTCGTCCAATGTGCTAATAATTCTGCCAGTTCGTTGTCTTCAATAATAATTAAGATAGTTCTTTCTCATTTTGGACATTAATTTTGAGATGAGGGGTTGAGTTTAAAACGGTGACCCCAGTACATAACTAGGTGGTGGTAGTGTGGGGCCCTTGCATGTTTCTGTAACCTGAACACTGGGAAGTTTAACCACCACCACCACCTCACCTTCTTGGTAGATTTAATCATGTTGGATGGGGAAAGAATAAAAAAAAAAGAGCAAGAAATGGTTTTCCCGAGGTTGGGGTTAGGTCATGTCTCATGAGTTACCCACTGACTTCAACTGCTGCTGTTGGCGCCACACAAAAAGCACCTGGCATAATCTGTGAAGTGTTGGTATTAGGAAGGGCATCCAGGGGTTGAAACTAGATTGAGGACTTGGCACTGTCTGCTGACATGCCAGCTACTGTCAAACCACCCAAGTCATGCCAACATGGAAAATGGACCTTATATGATGATGGCACAGATACACACACACACATCTATACACATGTATATCTCATCGTCATCATTTAACATCCTCCTTCCATACTTGCACAGGTTGGATGGTTAGACATGAGCTGGCATGTCAGCAGACAGGGCCAAGTCCTCTCTGTCCGTTCAGGCAAGGTTTTTATGGCTGAATGCCGCTAAGTGACGGGGATGTAAACACACCAGCATCGGTTGTCAAGCAATGCTAGAGGGACAAGCACAGACACACAAAAACATATACATATATACGACAGGCTTCTTTCAGTTTCCGTCTACCAAATCCACTCACAAGCCATTGGTCGGCCCGGGGCTATAGACACTTGCCCAAGATGCCACGCAGTGGGACTGAACCCTGAACCATGTGGTTGGTTAGCAAGCTACTTACCACACAGCCACTCATATATATATATATATATATATATTTCTTTACTGCCCACAAGGGGCTAAACACAGAGGGGACAAACAAGGACAGACAAAGGGATTAAGTCGATTACATTGACCCCAGTGTGTATGTAACTGGTACTTTATTTATCGACCCTGAAAGGATGAACAGCAAAGTCGACCTTGGTGGAATTTGAACTCAGAACGTAACGGCGGACGAAATACAGCTACGCATTTCACACGGCATGCTAACGTCTCTGCCAGGTCACCGCCTTTATATATACACATATATATATATACATATATATATATATACATATATATATATATACATATATATACATATACATATATATACATATATATATATAAATATATATATATATACATATATATATATATACATATATATATACACACACACACACATATATATATATATATATATATATATATATATATATATATATATATATATATATATATATATATATATATATATATATATACTAGCAGAATTGCCCGGCGATGCTCGGGGCTGAATTGCTTGAAAGTACTGTTAATGATTGCACTGAATTATGATGATTATTCAGGCAAATATTGATATAAGTTTAAGGTGGGAGATAAGGACTTAACGATCAAACGTGTGCCATTGCATTGTTTTGGGGGAACCAAATTTCTAATGAGCATTATAGGGGCACCAACTTTAAGTTTGAGAATGTGTGGTGGTAGTCCGGGGGGCTCAAAGGAATTGAGTACCTCTATTGGATAGTTGATGACGTCCTCTGGATCAAGAGTTGTATCGATAGACTTATATACATAGACATCTCCAGGAATGAGTTTTAGCATTTCATCATTAATATGGTGAACAGTTTTATTCCTCGGGGCCAGAATAGCCCTTTGGCAAATCCAATCCATATTGTGATAATTAGCTTGTAGATCTGGGAACACTGCATCTCTGAGATCAGAAGGCGTTTTAACAATGGTACAAATGGAATCGATGGCAATATTACCATTTTCATCCCCTGGTATTTTGCCTTTGCCAAGTGCAAGGAGGGTGTGAGAAAATGCGGCTGATGTGATATTATGTCACATAGAGCAAACATATTGGTGTGAAGTTTGAGAGTCTTCACCAGTGCCCACAATGTGGATGACTTAAGACACGCACTTACTGCATCAGTTCTAGTCCTTTTGGGAATAACGGGAAGTGTTTATCGGAAGTCCCCTGAAAGAAGAAGTGTTATGCCTCCCATGGGAGCTGAAGAGTGTTTGATGTCTCTGAGAGATCTATCTAGTGCCTCAAGAGCACCTCTGTGGGCCATCATGCATTCATCCCAAACGATGAACTTGCATCGTCTGAAGACTTCTGCCTGATCGGAGCTGTTACTGATGTTGCAAGTTGGTGTCTCAGTCTTCGCTAAGTCAAGCGGAAGCTTGAAAGTGGAGTGAGCTGTCCTGCCGCCTTACTTGTTTCAGTCATTTGACTGCAGCCATGCTGGAGCACCGCCTTTAATCGAGCAAATCGACCCTGGTACTTATTCTTTGTAAGCCCAGTACTTATTCTATCGGTGTCTTTTGCCGAAGCGCTAAGTGATGGGGACGTAAACACGCTAGCATTGGTTGTCAAGCAATGCTAGGGGGACAAACACAGGCACACAAACACACATATATATATACATATATATGACGGGCTTCTTTCAGTTCCCGTCTACCAAATCCACTAACAAGGCTTTGGTCACACCGAGGCTATAGCAGAACACACTTGCCCAAGATGCCACACAGTGGGACTGAACCCGGAACCATGTGGTTGGGAAGCAAGCTTCTTACCACACAGCCACGCCTGCGCCTATATATATATATATATATATATATATATATATATATATATATATATATATATATATATATATATATATATATATATATATATATATATATATATATATATATATGTATATATAAATAGATGAGTGTATTTTACCTTGTTAACATATGTAGAAAGTAAAAATACTTGTTTAAACCTGCGTTAACTCCATTTTTTATTCATATATATATATACATATATATATATATATATATGTATATATATATATAACATAAGGGACTAAAGCCATCTGAATATGGCTAGGGACAGGGCAGGGTGGTAAAGGTGTTACTGTTGCATTTAGCCCCAGGCGAACATCAACGTCGCCAGATAGGCTTGACACCATCATGGCGTCCTTTATCCTGCAAAGGGAGATAATTCCCCGATGAAGCGGAAACCACACACGGACCTAGGTTTCAAGGTGTATTGCCTATCATCAACGTGTGGTAGGCCCCCGCTTCCTCGACGAACAACTCACTCTGCAGGATATTTATATATAGATTTTCAAGCAAAACACATTTGCTGATTTCGAAAATCTGTTCGACAGCAATAATAATTCTCTAAATGAGGAATTATCTCCCTTTGCAGGATAAAGGACGCCGTGATGGTGTCAAGCCTATCTGGCGACGTTGATGTTCGCCTGGGGCTAAATGCAACAGTAACACCCCCACCACCCTGCCCTGTCCCTAGCCATATTCAGATGGCTTTAGTCCCTTATGTTATGGAGCAGTTACTGTCTATATCTCATTTAGAGAATTATTATTGCTGTCGAACAGATTTTCGAAATCAGCAAATGTATTTTGCTTGAAAACCTATATATAAATATCCTGCAGAGTGAGTTGTTCGTCGAGGAAGCGGGGGCCTACCACACGTTGATGATAGGCAATACACCTTGAAACCTAGGTCCGTGTGTGGTTTCCGCTTCATCGGGGAATTATCTCCCTTTGCAGGATAAAAGACGCCGTGATGGTGTCAAGCCTATCTGGCGACGTTGATGTTCGCCTGGGACTAAATGCAACAGTAACACCCCCACCACTCTGCCCTGTCCCTAGCCATATTCAGATGGCTTTAGTCCCTTATGTTATGGAGCAGTTACTGTCTATATCTCATTTAGAGAATTATTATATATATATATATATATATATATGTGTATATATATGTATATGTATATATATATATATATATATATGTATATATATATATATGTTTGTATATGCACATATATATGCATATGTAGTATGTATTGATGCAACATGCAGTGTATGTATGTGTGTATATGTAAGGGATGTATAGACACACGTATGTGGAAATCTGTATGTATATATATATAGGCGCAGGAGTGGCTGTATGGTAAGTAGCTTGCTTACCAACCACATGGTTCCGGGTTCAGTCCCACTGCGTGGCATCTTGGGCAAGTGTCTTCTGCTATAGCGTCGGGCTGACCAATGCCTTGTGAGTGGATTTGGTAGACGGAAACTGAAAGAAGCCTGTCGTATATATGTATATATATATATAATATGCGTGTGTGTGTGTGCGTGTATGTTTGTGTGTTTATCCCACACCACTGTTTGACAACCAGCCTTGGTGAGTTTACATCCTCATAACTTAGAAGTTCAGCAAAAACACTAATAGAACAAGCACCAGGGTGAAAATGATGCCCCAGCATGGCCAGAGTCCCATGCCCAAACCCACTTACAAGGCTTACGGTCAGCCCAGGGCTTGAAAAGAAAACACTTGTCCAAGGTGGTGTGCAGTAAGATTGAACCCGAATCCACATAGTGGTTGAGAAGCCAGGATTTGAACTCCTGACCTTACAATCGTGAACCCTATACCCTAGCAATAAGCCACGTACTTTCACAGGAGGGAAGAAACAACACAAGGTACCACTGCAATCCGAAACAAATTAATAACAGGAAGTTGAGGCTTTCATCCAGGCCTGCTGTGATCCAGTCAGCCTATGGCACCAGTGATGTGACATACAGCAGTGAAGGTAACAGCAAACTGTTATTTTTAGCAAGGTGGGTGACCACATATATGTACCCTCCTTGCTCCAAGCTGCGAGACGTTCAGTGATGTTGTGGCAAGGAAGCCTCTCCTTCTATATAGCACACAAGTGACTAACCCCCCCCCCCATCGTCAATGTTTCATGCACTGGTCAGACAGATAAATTTGGTACAACTTCATTAAATATTAGGATTAATTGATTAACTAATGGACTCATTAATTATGTATGACATTATATAATTAATTTGCCTGGAATAGAAATTGTAGTAATCAGTCAACCAAACAATGAAAGTAACTAGGGTTAGGGTTATCAGATTTGCTAGAAATAACAGTTAAACCATTGTTGAATCTTACAATGATGTCGTGTAAAACTGAAGGCTGTACAACAACCACTAATACTAACTACTTTACTATACATTACATAATGTAGTCCTAGATACACTATGTCTGAATAAAAGATGAGATGGCCACAGATGGAGCATCTTTGATTATGGGTCTGTCGGGATCAGGTCTGATCAGGAGTTAAACAAAAACAACTATAGCCACTAGTACTAACTACTATACTATACATTAGATAATGTAGTCCTAGATATACTATGTCTGAATAAAAGATGAGATGGTCACAGCTGGAACATCTTTGATCATAGGTCTGTCTGGATCAGGACTGACTTGGGGTTAAACAACAAGAACTGTAGCCACTAATACTAACTACAATACTATACATTGGATAATGTAGTCCTAGATACACTATGCCTGAATAGAAGACAGGATGGTCACAGCTGGAGCATCTTTGATCATGAGGCTGTCTGGATGAGGACTGACCTGGAGCTAAACAAGGTAAGAAGAGATCATTTTTGTCAGTCAGCTGTTAGGATAAAGAGGTGAGTGTGAGTGTGTGGAGTGGAGTATGACACTTGAGTGTGAGAGAGGAGTAACAATGTGGCAGTGAGGCTTTTTATCTTCATTGCACACGTACACACTTTATCATAAAACCTCACACGCACACACACAATCAAAGCCTCTCACTCACATTTACATACACACAGACCCACTACCACACACTCCCTCACACCTTTATACACGTGCACACACACACACACACCACTACAAATAAGAACCAAGTACGATATTGATCGTCAGTTGAATCGGACAATCATTATCAATCAGTTGTTCAATCGGCCGAATTAAGTGCCAGGAGTGGCTGAGTATCCCATGGACACGTATAACCCTAATGTAATTCTCACACAGCACCGGCGTGACACTAACACAGATGGAGGCCTTCGAAACACCAACACTACTACCACTACTATCGGTGTTGTACTCACCACCATTCACAAGGCTTTGGTGGTCAGCCCAGGGCTATAGGGGAAAACAGTTGCCAAGGTGCCACACAGTGGAACTGAACCTGAGACCACTGTGGTAGGGAAACAAACTTCTTCACCAATGAACAACGCCATGCTTTTGTGGCACATTGCTGTACCCAAGAAAACCTGCCCACCACAACAGAATGGAGATCCTAAAACCAAAGTGCCATGTAAGACAAGCATTAGTGTGAGTGCTGGTGTCACATAAAAAGCACCCAGTGTGAGGGGGGGGGGGTTATCCAACTGTGGAAACCAAAACCAAAGCAGACATGGAACCTCCTGTGGACCCTGGCCTTGCAAGTTCCTCCTATGAAACTATCCAACACATGCCAGCATGGAAAAGTAGAACTTAAATGTTGATGACAATGGTGTTTATTGAGTAAGGAGCAGATGACGCCCTTTTGATTCTCTGAGAGGCTGCGAGAAATTTAAACAAGGTGGAATGAAGGGCCTTGCTCAAGAACTCACATGCATTCACTAAGAGACCGTATATCTTCATGAATATTCCAAAAATCTTAAATTCCCTATTGTGTGCATGAGAAATATATATAAAAATACATGAATACACACACACATATAGACATACATATATGCATACATAAATACATACAAATACATATACACATACATACTTATACACAACTACATACACACACACATGCATATATATATATATATATATATTTCTTTACTACCCACAAGGGGCTATACACAGAGGGGACAAACAAGGACGGACAAACGGATTAAGTCGATTACATCGACCCCCAGTGCGTAACTGGTACTTAATTTTATCCCAAAAGGATGAAAGGCAAAGTTGACCTCGGCAGAATTTGGAACTCAGAATGTAACAGCAGACGAAATACGGCTACGAAATACATGCTAACGTTTCTGCCAACCCGCCACCTTTATATATATATATTACATACAACTGAAGTACTAAATAATCCTCCAGTTTCATATTAAACTGTTTTTAGATATGATCTGACATAACAAACAAGCATTTGGGTGAGAGAGTAATTGCATTGGTACCCAGACTGACGACGGTTAACAGAAAGTATCAGATACACTTGTATAACCATACACATACATATAGTGTGTGTGTATATATATATATATATATATATGTAATGTGTACATCATAGTCCATATGGATACAATGATTTTGCATGCGAGCTAGATTGCGTATACATATGTGTACATGCATTTGTGTGTTTATTTTAGCTTTGTATTTATACGTCTGTATATGTATGTGGTCTGCGCACATCTATCTGTGTATTTTGATGTATATATGTATAGTTTAATATGAATATGTACTGTTGTGTAATATTTTAATGCATTTTAACATTTTATTTTCAATTTTCCTGTATTAATTATATTTCCTTTATTAATGACAATATGTATTTTAACCAAAGATTTGATGTAAGGTTTTTTCCTCGAATTTTATAATTTTTATATATATATATATTTTTTTTTTGAGCTCATTTTCGTTTATCGCTCATAAATTTGACCGTTATTTGTAAAGGACCAATCAAACAAGTCCATTTTTAAAGGTGTAGCGTTTATACTAGTCTGGATAGAATTGACATATCGGTTCTATTCTAGCAAAAACTGTCCGACGAACGGCAACGTTGAATTTTCTGCTGATTTTAAATAAAGCATATTACTCTACCACTGGTATTTGAGTACTCTTTTTTCCACCTTGTTTCACATTTATGTGTTTACTCCGGTATATATATATATATATATATATATATATATATATATATATATATATGTAGTAATCAAGTACATATACACACCAGGCCATAGGATGAAACTTCATGTGAATACACATACACACACAAATGTGGATGTAAACACAAACATTGCATCATCATCATCATCTTTTTAGTTTATTTTCATACTGACATTGTTGTTTCTTTCCATTTCATATCATTATTAAGGAATGAGAGAGAGCAGCGCCAGCCATTGTTATTATTGTTATTACTTCTCTATAGCTATTATGTTACACTCACAAGAGACATGTGGAAGTTTTCTATTCCTACATGTTCCCCAAGGCTATGCTGACACACAAACTTATCTACCGTACAACATAGCAGGCCCCTGTCACTGAAGGGTGACCGTGCCTATCCAGACATGCACGCACTTTCCCATGGGGCAGGGGTAGGGATTTGGGGGGAGGCGGGAACTTCCACAGAGGGACTGGCTACATTACTAATGAACCTCACTTTCCCCTACCCCTCTCCACACCACTGAAGGTTTACCTCAGACAAAGGTCACTGACCTGGGTCGGTGCATTGACCCAGATCAGTCCCAACTACTTGGCTCCGGGTTCAGTCACACTGCATGGCACCTTGGGCAAGTGGATTTGGTAGACAGAAACTGAAAGCCCGTCATATCTATCTAGGTGGTGCTCCAGCTTGGCCACAGTCAAATGACTGGAACACATAAAACAATAAAAAATAAGATATATAATGAGAACGCATGGTCTTATGGTTGAGAAACGCTGGGTTTAAAGTGTGACAGAGAGGTCTTGCTATAGAAGAGGTACATGGTTAGCTGGCAAGAGAGAGGGAGGGCAGAAATAGGTGTGCTGTTTGTAAAGGAGGTACATGGCTACCTAGGCAGAGGTAAGGGCAAGCGATGGTTGGAGAGAGAGTGATCAAGAATGAGGGCAGAAACTGGTTTGTTGCTGTGGAGGAGATATAAGCTTACACCACCAAAGGGAGTAGGAGGTAGCAAGAGCGGGAGAGGGTGAAGTGCCAGGGGATACTCGCAAGCAATGGGGATCATCCGGTTTATATGCTGGCATGGGTTGGACGATTTGATTGAGGGCTTGTGAACCAAATGGCTGCACCAGGCTTCAATCTTGACTTGGCAGAGTTTCTACAGCTGGATGCCCTTCCTAACACCAACCACTCCAAGAGTGTAGTGGGTGTTTTTACGTGCCACTGGCACAGGGGCCAGTCAGGTGGTACTGGCAACGACCTCGCTCGAATCTTTTTACACATGCCACCAGCACAGGTGCCAGTAAGGCGATGCTGGTAACAATCATGCATAAATGGGATTGTAGAGTAAAGAAGAGAGAGAAAAATGTGAATAAATAAGTATCGCATTTGGTAGAATAATCCAAATACGAAAGGGTTAAAAAAAAGGGACAACAGTGGGGGTTGAAGGGATGGAGCAGAAATCAATATAAAAGCAATGCAAAACGAGAGAAATGAAAAGTGCAAGAGATGGGGTACATACCGTGAATGACTTTATGTCTCCTTTGAACACATCATTTGGTAAGGGATAGGTAAACAAGCGTCCTACGTAAGCTGTCGTATCTCCAATACCCCACATTAATGACACGGGGTCACAATGAACGGCGGTGGTAGATGCAGTGGCGGCGGTAGTGGTGGCTGCGTGATTTGCCTCTCCCTTTTTGCTTTTGTCGAGGGACTTCAAGTAACTTTGGATGTCGTTGAGTTTCAGCTGCATGCTGGCTGCCACGGGTGCCGGTGGTGGGGCCCCGACGTCCCTCTCCATGTTGAATATGCCATCAGCGGGTTGCTGCTGTTGGTGCTGTGCCTCCAGTGCAAAGGTTGGCTGCATCAGCAGTGCAATGCACAGGATGAGTGTCGTCCAGAGGCAGAGGGGCGAGAGGAAGTGGCGTCTGTGTGGAGCCATGTGGGTGGCTGAGGAAGTGGCTGGGAGCAGCGGCATGTATGTGGGGCACCTGGAAGAGAAAGAAGAAAAAGTATTTAGAAATATATAAAGGCACAATACAAGCATTTAGTGTATTCCAAGATATACAGAGGCATAGATACATACACATTTATGTACATACGAGGTGCTATCAAAAAGTTCTCAGACTCGTTATAATTAATAAAAGATAACTTGTTTATCTAAGTTTTAACATTGTCTCTTCAAAACAGTCACCTTGCATAAATATGTATGCGTATATATATATATATATATATAACCTATGCTAGCATGGAAAACGGACGTTAAACGATGATGATGATGATATATATATATATATATACACACACATACATATATAATCACACATATACATGCATATATATATACACACACACATATATATATATATATATACATACACACACACACACACACACATATATATACACATGGAGGTTACGGAGAGGGTCATAGCCCAACTGATTAGGGAGAGAGTCAACTTGGACGAGATGCAGTTTGGTTTTGTGCCAGGGAAAAGCACCACTGATGTCATATTTCTGGTGAGACAGCTGCAGGAGAAATACCTAGCCAAATATAAACCTCTGTACCTGGCTTTCGTTGACATGGAGAAAGCCTTTGACAGGGTTCCCCAATCCCTTATCTGGTGGTCAATGAGGAAACTAGGGATAGATGAATGGTTAGTGAGAGCTGTACGAGTCATGTACAGGGACGCTGTTAGTAAGGTGAGGGTTGGCAACAAGTACAGTGAAGAATTCTAGGTAGAGGTTGGGGTCCACCAAGGTTCAGTCCTC
>NC_043014.1:16454596-16487096 GCF_006345805.1 Octopus sinensis | reverse complement strand
TCCACCGGCACGGAGGCCAGTCAGGTGGTACTGCCAATAGCCACACTCAAATGGTGCTTTTTACGTACCACTGGCACAGGAGCCAGTCAGGCGGCACTGGCTTGGGCCACAACTACGATTTCACTTCACTCAATAGGTCTTCTCAAGCACAGCATACTGCCCAATGACTGAAGGGCTCTTTTCAATGGGCTGGTAACGCAACACTGGCATCAGCTTTGGCTACGATCTCGCTTAGCTTGCCAGGTCTTCTCAAGCATATCTCCAAAGGGTCTCGGTTGCTTGTCATTTGCCTCTGTGAGGCCCAACATTCGAAGGCCATGCTTCACCACCTCATCCCATGTTTATGTATATAATTATGCATATATTTGCATCTTTGTGCTGGTGTTTGTTTCTCCATCACTGCTTGACATTGTTGGTGTGTCTACATTGCTGTAACTTAGCAGTTCAGCAAAAGAGACCAACAGAATAAGTCCGGCGAGAAGGCGGGGTTCGATTTGTTCCACTAAAAAACCCTTCAAGGTGGTGCTCCAGTATGGCCGCCGTCAAATGACGAAAAACAAATTAAAGAATATATCAGACACACACACACACATATATATCCATATATCTATACATGCAAATTCTATATGTATGTGTATATATGTGAAGGTGTTTGGTATAGTGGTTAGAATGGTACATTCATATCTAGCAATCATAGGTTCAATTTCTAGATTCGGCAATGCATTATGTGTGTGTGTATATATATATATATATCTTTTACTTTCTTTTTTACTCTTTTACTTGTTTCAGTCATTTGACTGTGGCCATGCTGGAGCAAACTCTACTTACCTTTATATATATATATATATATACATCCCGCTGGTCTATGTGTATACATGTATGTGTGTGTAGAGAGAGAGAGGGATTATTTGTGAGAGATTATCAATCCATGCTTTCTGTTTGTAAACCAGGCAAACACCGTGGTTTAGATTGATAAAGAACTTTGTGTATTCTTGTGGCAGGGTCCAAGGTTATTGTTCATCATGGTTCTGATGGAAGTAGCATTTTAGGTCATTCAACATTTCCCAACTGGTCGATGAGCCGACTGAGTAAACCTGCCAATATGTTTCTTTATTACCCACAAGGGGCTAAACAAGAACAGACAAAGGGATTAAGTCGATTACATCGACCCCAGTGCGTAATTGGTACTTAATTTATCGACCCCGAAAGGATAAAAGGCAAAGTCGACTTCAGCGGAATTTGAACCCAGAACGTAACGGCAGACGAAATACGGCTACGCATTTCGCCCGGCGTGCTAACGTTTCTGCCAGCTCGCCTGTAAACCTGCCAATAACGAACCTATAATTGCTACTGGAAACAGCTGCAAGTCAGGTTAACTACAGTATAGAGAAATAGGTAATGGCCGTTATTTATACCTTGTCTTGAATATATATATATGTGTGTGCTTGGTGTGATTAAAATTTTGCACAGAAGTACGACAAAGGATCCCAGGAAAATTCTTACACACCATGTGGACATGCTCATCCCTCATCGGTTCTCATTGAAAAATCATAATTTTGCACCTTTACTGATAAGATTATTTTGGGGGTGTCAACAGCAGCAAAAGGACTGCAGGGGTTTGAGTGAGCAAATGCAAAGGGCAGTGAAGGAGACAAACAATAAAATGAGACCAGATCACAAACAACCTGGGTAAATGGTGCGAATATACGACAAGCTGGCTTGTGGAATTAACGGGCTGGTAAGTACCTGAGTGCTCCACTCCATGGCTTAGTGGTTAGGATGTTGCACTCACAATTATGAGGTGGTGGTTTCAATTCCTAGACTGGTGGTGTGTGTTGTTTTCTGGGGCAAAACTTTTTGCTCTGCAATCACTTCTTCCATTGCTCCATTTCGAGTTCAAATTCCGTTGAGGTCAACTTTGCCCTTCATCCTTTCAGGGATCAATAAATTAAGTACCAGTGAAACACTGGGGTCTATATGATCAACTTACATATCTGTAATTAATATACAAACACATATAGAAAATATATAACTTTTCTGCAGTTTTTTTAAAACACAGCAATGAAAAGGTGATAGATTCTTTATGTGTGTGTGTGTGTTATAAATTAATTAATATCCTCAATTAAGTGTGTAGTAAAAGTAATTGATATACATACGTGAGTGTAAAAGGCAAAATTATCCAAAAAGATAATTTTTTTTTTTCAGAGAAATGAGTTTTTTCCAATCCAGTGTATGTATATATATATATATATATGTATAATATATATATATATATATATATATATATATTATATATATATATATATATATATATATATATTATAAAGTATATTATTATATATACAATATGCAATAAATATATACTACTAATATATATATATATACAAGAGAAGTAAGTTTTTTTTTTTCGTAAGGATTTAAATTCCAAAAGGGGTTAAGTTTTGATGTAGATTGTCTTAATCCTGCGCGGACCGTCCTAAGTGTGAAAGCAGGTCCCTTCTCTCTCACCCTTCTCGGTAAAAAGTAACTTCTCCCTCTCTCTCCCCTCCACCCGGTTTCATCCCCCTCCTCCTCCTCCCAGAGTCACACACACAGGCAGACACGCGTGCGCACACACACACACACACACACACACAGAGTTTAAGCAGTGTTGGAGGATGGAGAACGGCCTTATGTCATGTGTTTATGTGTGAATAGGGAAACAGTGACATGGTGGTGGTAGTGGCAGCGGCGGCGGCAATGGCGGGGTGATGGTGCGTGGGATTGAATAACGGAGAGAGAGAGGCTCAACACCAGCTATCTTAGGGGAAAGCAGTAAGTCGATTACATGGCCCTCAGTGCTCAACTGGTACCTGTTTTTATTGACCCCGAAAGGATGAAAGGCAAAGTCTTTGAACTCGGAACGTAGAAAGCCGGAATAAATGCTGCTAAGCATTTTGTGCGACAGAGTAACGATTCTGGAAACTCGCCGTATTCTGTATTGTTATAACACTTTATTGAATAGAATAGAATTTACAAATATTCTTTTTTTCCCCAGTCATTGGGACTGTAGCCATGCTGGTGCACCGCTTTGAAGGGTTTACGTGAATAAAGTGACTCCAGTACACATTTTTAAAGCTTGCTACTTTTTCAATCGGGTTGTCTTTACTGAACAGTTAGGTTATGGGGACGTAAACAAAACAACACCAGCCGGTCGAGCGGTGAAATGGAGTGGGGACAAACACAAACGAAAAGATACGTGCACACACATATACACATACATTGGGAACCTCTTTTGGTTTTGATTCCTTGAATCCCTTTTCTTGAACACCACACACACACACAAACGTTAAACCCTCCTTCTTTCCTTCTTTCCTGAGCGTCCAATAATACTACATTTTTTCGACGTTCTCGCGTTGTTGTGTTTTTCTTTTGTTCTTTCATGTTTGGATTAACTATATATATATATATATATATATATATATGCCCATACACACACAAGGCATATACTTGCATTTACATGCTCTACACAGCTCTACACTTACAAACGCATATACATACATACATACATACATACATACATACATACATATATACACATACATGTATAAATATGCCCACACACATACGTATATATGTACGCAACTTCATCTTCATATACATATAGTGTATGCTTACAAATATATTAAACATTTATTCATATATTGGGTTGGCAACTAAGTTCCCGCCGTTTTTTAAATTTTGGTAATTATTGCGAATCTATTGTTTTTGAGAATTCTATTTTGGAATCCTTTTGGAATTTATTTTGTTTTGTTTTTTTTTCTAGTTAATTTTAGTTAATTTTTGTTTATTTTCAGATCATTAAAATGGAATGTCAAGTTAAGAAAAACGAGCATTTTCGACACCTCCTTCTTTTTGCTTTAAATCAGGCTCAAAGGCCGCAAAAGCTGCTCGCGACATTTGTGCTGTGTATGGAGAGGGTGCTATAGTTGAAAGAACCGCTCCTGATTGGTATGCCAAGTTCAAAAATGCTTGCTCGTCACCGCTCAATTCATGTACACAAGCAACGATTTCTTTACCGAATCTTTACTGGCGACGAAAAATGTTGCCTGTAAATCAGTATGAAGCATTCTCTCCTGATCCTTTCCTTCATCACTGAATGCCTTATTCCGTCCCCTTCAATTACCCCCAGCTACTTGTAGCTCTCCGCTGGGTCTAACTCTTTTTTTTTTTTTATTATTATTATTATTATTATTATTATTATTATTATTATTATTATTATTATTATTCAGTAGTTTTATGTTTTTGTTATGTATTTGTCTGAATATTTTTTTATCATGCCTAATGCACCTACTATGATAGGAATTGTTTCTGTTTTCAGATTCCACATTCTAGTTACCTCTATTTCCAGGTCTTTGTATTTTGAGAGTTTCTCCATTTCTTTTAGAGACACGTTGTCATCAGCCGGTATTGATACATCAATTAGAAAGCATTTTTTTTCTTCATGGTCTCTGACAACTATATCTGGTATGTTGGCCTTAATTTCTCTATCTGTGTGTATCGGCATATCCCAGAGTATGGTTGCTTTCTCGTTTTCTGTGACATTTTCTGGTGTGTGCCTATACCATTTTTTTTCTGTTGTTATTCCATAATGTTGACATAGCTTCCAGTGTATGTAGGTTCCAACTTTGTCATGTCTGTGAATATATTCCTTCTTAGCCAGGACTGGGCAGCTAGAGATAATATGATTTATTGTTCCTTGTCCATCTCCACATATTCTGCAGTTACTTGTAATATTTCTTTTCTTTACATGTTTTTGGTAATTTCTGGTGGGGAGGCTTTGGTCTTGTGCTGCAATTAAAAATCCCTCTGACTCTGCTTTGAGTCCTGAGCTTCTTCTTCTTCTTCTTCTTCTTCTTATTATTATTATTATTTTTATTATTATTATTATTATTATTATTATTATTATTATTATTATTATTCAGTAGTTTTATGTTTTTGTTATGTATTTGTCTGAATATTTTTTTATCATGCCTAATGCACCTACTATGATAGGAATTGTTTCTGTTTTCAGATTCCACATTCTAGTTACCTCTATTTCCAGGTCTTTGTATTTTGAGAGTTTCTCCATTTCTTTTAGAGACACGTTGTCATCAGCCGGTATTGATACATCAGTTAGAAAGCATTTTTTTTCTTCATGGTCTCTGACAACTATATCTGGTCTATTTGCCTTAATTTCTCTATCTGTGTTTATCGGCATATCCCAGAGTATGGTTGCTTTCTCGTTTTCTGTGACCTTTTCTGGTGTGTGCCTATACCATCTTTTTTCTGTTGTTATTCCATAATGTTGACATAGCTTCCAATGTATGTAGGTTCCAACTTTGTCATGTCTGTGAATATATTCCTTCTTAGCCAGGACTGGGCAGCTAGAGATAATATGATTTATTGTTTCTTGTCCATCTCCACATATTCTGCAGTTACTTGTAATATTTCTTTTCATTACATGCTTTTGGTAATTTCTGGTGGGGAGGCTTTGGTGTTGTGCTGCAATTAAAAATCCCTCTGTCTCTGCTTTGAGTCCTGAGCTTCTTCTTCTTCTTCCTCTTCTTCTTCTTCTTCTTCTTCTTCTTCTTCTTATTATTATTATTATTATTATTATTATTATTATTATTATTCAGTAGTTTTATGTTTTTGTTATGTATTTGTCTGAATATTTTTTTATCATGCCTAATGCACCTACTATGATAGGAATTGTTTTTGTTTTCAGATTCCACATTCTAGTTACCTCTATTTCCAGGTCTTTGTATTTTGAGAGTTTCTCCATTTCTTTTAGAGACATGTTGTCATCAGTCGGTATTGATACATCAATTAGAAAGCATCTTTTTTCTTCATGGTCTCTGACAACTATATCTGGTCTGTTGGCCTTAATTTCTCTATCTGTGTGTATCGGCATATCCCAGAGTATGGTTGCTTTCTCGTTTTCTGTGACCTTTTCTGGTGTGTGCCTATACCATCTTTTTTCTGTTGCTATTCCATAATGTTGACATAGCTTCCAATGTATGTAGGTTCCAACTTTGTCATGTCTGTGAATATATTCCTTCTTAGCCAGGACTGGGCAGCTAGAGATAATATGATTTATTGTTTCTTGTCCATCTCCACATATTCTGCAACTACTTGTAATATTTCTTTTCATTACATGTTTTTGGTAATTTCTGGTGGGGAGGCTTTGGTCTTGTGCTGCAATTAAAAATCCCTCTGTTTCTGCTTTGAGTCCTGAGCTTCTCAACCATTGCTGGGATTTTTCTTTGTCTATTTCTTTTGCGTTTAGTTTAGTGCAGTATTTACCATGAAGGGGTTTTTCTTGCCATCGTTTTATCATGGCTCGTTGCTGTTCTATTTTTAGTTTGGATTTCAGTTATTTTATAGCTTTTGTTGTATCTTCATCATCTTCTTCTTCTTCTTTGTGTGTATTAGGTGGTATGATTTCTTGTTTGTATTTGTCAGCTTCCTTAAATACTGAGAACAGTTTTTTGTTTTGCTCGTGTTTTGCTGCTATCTGGATCAGTTTTCCTTCCTTCTGAAGTAGGTATTTTTGCAGTCCTATGGTGGTTATTTTATAGTAGTTTTCCAGCTGTATAAGGCCTCTACCACCTTCTATACGTTGTATATATAGTCTTTCTATGTCAGATTTTGGGTGATGCATCCTAGATCCTGTCAGTATTTTTCTTGTTTTCCTATCTATTTTGGACAGTTCATTTCGTGTCCAGTTAAGGATATTGTAGCTGTAACTTATAACTGGGACAGCTAAAGTGTGATACCTATTATCTTGTTTTAGCATTGAGCTCTGTTTTTAGTATTGATCTAACTCGTCTATAATATTCTTTTTTTTTTCTCTTTCATTTGTGTGTGTTGTGTCTTATCTAGTTCATGGATTCCTAAGTATTTGTAAGTTTGGCTTTGGTCTAATTCTTTTATTTCATTGGTTTTATCTAGTGTGATGTTGTTACTCTTAACTAGTTTTGCTCTTTTCATGGTTACTTTGGCGCATTTTTCTAATCCAAATTTCATATCTATTTCTTTGGTAAATCCATGAACTGTCTTTAATAGTGTTTCCAGCTGTTTGTCATTTGCAGCGTATAGTTTTAGGTCATCCATATATAAAAGGTGGCTGATCGTTTTGCCGTAACATTTATATCCGCATCCAGTTCTATTTAGCATATCAGATAGAGGTGACAGTGCCAAGCAGAAAAGGAGTGGAGAGAGCGTGTCTCCCTGGAATATTCCTCTTCTAATGGGGATGTCTTTGGTTTTCATGAGTCACTCTTTTGTTTGGAGGTGTAGGACTGTTTGCCATTTATTCATAGAGTGCTCTATGAATTTTATGATTGTTGGTGCTACTTTGTTCATGGCTAGTGTTTCGAGGATCCATGTGTGGGGGATGCTATCAAACGCCTTTTTGTAGTCAATCCAGGCCATACTGAGGCCCTTTTTCTTTCTGTGGCTGTCTTCAGTTACGGCTTTATTAATCATTAGTTGATCTTTACAGCCATATGAGCCCTTGCGGCATCCTTTCTGCTCTTCTGGGAACAGTTTGTTTTCGTCCAGGTGCTTGTTCAGCTTTTGCGATATCACTGCAGTAAATGCCTTGAACATAGTAGGGAGGCAGGTTATTGGTCTGTAGTTTTCTGGTTTTGTTGTTTCATTTGATTTGGGAATTAAGATGGTTTTCCCCTTCGTGAGCCATTCAGGCATTGTCTCTGGCTCTGCTAGTATGCTGTTAAAGTTTTCAGCCAGCTTTTTGTGCATTCCTGTTAGATATTTCAACCAGAAGATGGGAATCTTGTCATGCCCAGGTGCCTTCCAGTTGCTTAGTTTTTGCAGTGCCTGGGTGACCTCTTCAGTTGTTATGGGGGTCCAAAGTTGTTCAGATGCCGAGTTTGTTATTTTCATACTCCTTTTTTTTGGCTGTTCGTTCGCCGACCATATTTCTTTCCAGAATTCTTCCAATTCTTCTGCCGTTGGTGCTGCAGTGACTTCTATTTTATTTTTGCCCAGTTCTTGGTAGAACTTTTTGGGGTCGGAGTTGAACTTTTTGTTCTGTTCAAATAAGCGTTGGCGTTTCTCGTACCGGCGGATCCTTTGAGCTATTATTATTATTATTATTATCATTATTATTATTATTATTATTATTATTATTATTATTTTTATTTATTATTATTATTATTATTATTATTATTATTATTATTCAGTAGTTTTATGTTTTTGTTATGCATTTGTCTGAATATTTTTTTATCATGCCTAATGCACCTACTATGATAGGAATTGTTTCTGTTTTCAGATTCCACATTCTAGTTACCTCTATTTCCAGGTCTTTATATTTTGAGAGTTTCTCCATTTCTATTAGAGACACGTTGTCATCAGCCGGTATTGATACATCAATTAGAAAGCATTTTTTTTCTTCATGGTCTCTGACAACTATATCTGGTCTGTTGGACTTAATTTCTCTATCTGTGTGTATCGGCATATCCCAGAGTATGGTTGCTTTCTCGTTTTCTGTGACCTTTTCTGGTGTGTGCCTATACCATCTTTTTTCTGTTGTTATTCTATAATGTTGACATAGCTTCCAATGTATGTAGGTTCCAACTTTGTCATGTCTGTGAATATATTCCTTCTTAGCCAGGACTGGGCAGCTAGAGATAATATGATTTATTGTTTCTTGTCCATCTCCACATATTCTGCAGTTACTTGTAATATTTCTTTTCATTACATGCTTTTGGTAATTTCTGGTGGGGAGGCTTTGGTGTTGTGCTGCAATTAAAAATCCCTCTGTCTCTGCTTTGAGTCCTGAGCTTCTTCTTCTTCTTCTTCTTCTTCTTCTTCTTCTTCTTCTTTTCTTCTTCTTCTTCTTCTTCTTCTTCTTATCTTCTTTTCTTCTTCTTCTTCTTCTTCTTCTTTTTCTTCTTCTTCTTCTTCTTCTTCTTCTTCTTCTTCTTCTTCTTCTTCTTCTTCTTCTTCTTCTTCTTCTTCTTCTTCTATTCTTCTTCTTCTTCTTCTTCTTCTTCTTCTCTTCTTCTTCTTCTTCTTCTTCTTCTTCTTCTTCTTCTTCTTCTTCTTCTTCTTCTTCTTATTATTATTTTATTTTTACCGCACACATACACATGCACATATGCATATATATATATATATATATATATACACACACATACTCTTTTACTCGTTTCAGTCATTCGACCGCGCCTTTAATCGAGCAACTCGACCCCGGGACCTATTCTTTTGTAAGCCCAGTACTTTTTCTATCGGTCTCTTTTGCCGAACTGCTAAGTAACGGGGACGTAAACACACCAATGCTAGGGGGACTAACACAGACACACAAGCATACACGCACACACACATATATATATACATATATACGACGGGCTTCTTTCAGTTTCCGTCTACCAAATCCACTCACAAGGCATAGGTCGGCCCGGGGCTATAGCAGAAGACACAGAGAAAAAAATCGAACGGATTTAAATCAGAGACTTTTCTCAGGCCAAAATTGAATATGCTCCACGATATGGACAATGTTTGGTTTCAACAGGATGGGGCAACAGCCCACACTTCTCGACGTGCGATGGGGATTTTGAGGAATATGTTCCCTGGTCATTTGATCTCATTGTGTGGTGACATCGGTTGGCCCGCCCGTTCAACTGATTTAAATCCGTGCGATTTTTTTCTCTGGGGATACCTCAAGTCAAAGGTATACATTAATCGCCCTCGATCTATTGAACAACTTAAACATGCAATTCGTCAAGAAATTACTGCCATTCCACATGAAATTACCCGCCGAGTTATTGACAACTTTCGTGAATGCCTTCGACAGTGTGTGGACAATAATGGATCCCATTTGACTGATTTAATTTTTTAAACATAATGAAACAAAATGGCATTATATGTACTTTTCAAAAATAAAAAAACTTTTTTGTTTCTTTACTTCATTTGCCTTTTATTTAACCTACAGATGTGTCAGATCATTTTGCCTGACCCTGTATATGCGTATATCAATCCTAGTATATGACTGGTATTCATTTTACTAATACAGGAATAATAAAGTCAATGTCAGCGCCGTCAGTATTTAAACTCGGAATGTAAAGTGAAATTAAATAGCTATCAGTACGATTCCATTAGTGCTCGACTAATTCTAAAGTTGGAACAGATCCAGAAGTTTGTCATTTGAACTGAATATAGCATATAACCGATATTTATAAATTTCTAAATCCTTGACGGGGTTAATGGCAAAATGCATGTGAATGTTCCGTATGCTAGAAATGGCAGTTAGTGTCTTTCAAATTACAGCTTCCTAATTTTTAATTTTGTTTTTCTAATTTTGGCTCAAAGCCTGCAATTTTTAGGTGGGGTGAAGTCGATGACATCGACTCCAGTGCTCAGCTAGAACTAATTTATCGGCCCCAAAACTATGAAAGCGGCATTTGAACACAGAAGGTAAAGAACCGGAAGAAATATTGCTAATCTTTTTGTTCATCTTCATTAACGATTCTGCTACCCCGCCACCTGATTGCAGCCTATCATCCTGAAAACGAAAGAAAACGGCAGATAAGGGTTTGTTTTGTGTGTGTGTGTATATATATATATATATATATATATATATATATATATATATATGCACAGATGCAGCACGAAGTTTTGTCAGTGAACAAGTCGCAGTCTCAAAGCGACGAAAATATTTTGACAAATTAAATTAAATGTTGAAGTGAATCTAACGGTTTTTGTGTGTTTCTTAAATGGCTTATAAACACCTTCCACGCTGCAATTGTTTTCGTTCCAGCATACGATTTCAGATCAAGTCACTCGCTATGCAAGTACATCTCCGTAATATATATATATAGTTAATCCTAACATGAAACGACAAAGAGAAAACACAACAATGCGAGGACGTGGAACAAGTATAGTGTTATTGGACGCTCAAGAAAGGAAAGAAAGAAGGGGGATTTAACGTGTCGAGCGGAGCTCTTCGTGAGAAACATAGGAAAAGGAAAGATCCAAGGAAGGGAAGACGGGAAAAAAATCGCCAACGATACACACGCGGTCATATATATATATATATATATATATATATATATATATCACTTCTAACTTTATTGAATTTTGTGCAGTTAAACAAGATGATCCACAATTTTTATATTATTGAATGTTATGAATATTTTAATTATATTTGATATTATTGAAACTTTTAAACATGTTTTCCTAATTCATAATTTAAATTTTTTACCATTGACAAACAAAAAATAGCGTTGAAACTAGTTTGGTATGTGTGTATATATATTTATTTAAAAACAATTACAAGTTTTTCAAATTTAGGTGCATTTTCAACAACAAATTTTCCTAAATTTTTTCCTGCGTGGAAATATACCTCCTGTTTTGTTACACACACACACACACACACACGAGGGGATGCTGAAAAATTCCCGCCTCTAGGGTGTCGCGAAAGGCCTGGCTGGAGGCTCAACCTTCCGAGATCTCGTACAGGGCCTAGAAAAGCTGAAGGACTGTTAACAATACAATATACATTGTATAAAATCATAACCAACTGATCCTTCTGTATTTCCTTTTACTCAAAGCCAGGAACTTTTCAGCAACCCCTCGTATACAAGGCAAAAATTCACCTTTTAGATGGGAAAGTGTTTTATTGGGATTTCGTACCAGACAAGCGATGTGAACAATAAGCAATGTTCTGTTAAATTTCGTTTAGCTATTATGAGTGGACATGGTTATAGTCATAGGAGACAGCTGACATTGAAATTTCTCACCGTCCACCAAACATATAAGCAGGAAGTTGACATTACGTACCCGTTTACGGTCGGCCCCCAGATACAAGGACATAAACGCCAGATAAGGGTAAGAAGAAAAAACAAAATTATCTAGCTATATTTTTCTAAGTTTCCCGTTGCCGTTCATCAGACAGTTTTTGCTAGCAAAAACTGTCCGATGAACGGCAACGGGAAACTCAGAGTAACAGGTTTTGTTGAATTTTCTGCTGCTTTAAATAAAGTATATATATATATATATACACACACAACACGTGCGTATATATATATATATATATATATATATATATATATATATATATATGTATATATACTTACATATGTATTTCATGTTGTATAAGATGGTTAATTTTTTTTTGTTCCATGTATGTTGAAACTATATATTATGGACGCATGTATAAACATCTATTTTCTGGTTCGCACTGGAGGTCCTTCTTTATGTCGCTATTCGGACACTGTACCTTCCCCTCCCTCCGTCTCTCTCTGTCTCTGTGTGTCTTTCTCTCTCTCTCTCTCTCTCTCTCTCCCCCTATATATATATATATATAGGGAGAATTCACGAAAAAAAGCAAAAGGCGAAGACAGGTGGTGTAGAAAACAAACAGATGTATTAGTATAACGCTCAGGAATTGAAAAAGTCTTTTACGTTTCGAGCCTACGCTCTTCCACAGAAAGAAACAAGGAGAGAAAAAATTTATACAGGGTGATTGAAAAATCATCATACATAGGAAAAATTTATTTTTTTTATAAGAAACAGTTAAATTTTTAAAAAACTGTTTCTTATAAAAAAAAAATTGTTCTTATGTATGGTGACTTTTGAATCACCCTGTATATAGTTCCTATTTACAGAAAACAAAAAGCGAAGACAGGTGACGGGAACAAGTAGGTGTTTTAGTTTGACTCTCGAGAAGAATGGTAAAAGTCAAAGACAGAAAAGATTGAGGAGGGAAAAAAAATGTGTAGGGATATGTATATATTGGAACTGTGGATTTCAGTGCGCAGCAGCCTTCAACCTTTTCTATCGAAGGGGGTTTTTCAACCCAATATTTGCATGCGATTATAGCTTTAAGTGCTTCGAGATCCATTGTTCCAAAAAATGACTTCACGTTCTTTCGGAAATTTAGAGATTCTTATGACATCAGGTTACACCCACACTAACTTCTCTAACCTGCTAACATTGTCTCGTAACTTTGCTGTTCGTCAAATAGGGAACGATAAGTACACGGATTGCTATGATCCGTGAAATTTTTAATTGTTGTACCTCATCGTGATCAGAATCTCGTGACTGAAACTTAAAAAGAGACAAAGCGATGTGTATTACTATACTATCACATCTGCTTCGCTTTCCATGTGTAAAGGAAACAACACCGGAACGCAAGCACACATATATCCTTACACATACACAGGAGCACGCCTCACTTTTCATCGACAGTTGGTTCCAGAACATGCGGCTAAAGATCCCTAAACGAAAAGCATTTCAAAATTCTTAGCCTGTATGTTTTAATAAATGATTTGTACAAGTTTTCACATGTATTTTAGTGACTTTTTCTCTGAAGCATTGGTTTTTAAGTGTTTTTTTTTGTTTTGTTTTTCAAATTTATATGCTTTTTAATGTTTGCCGAGAACGGATGAATCGACTGCAGTTGAGGTTTATTTTTTCCGTTCTTTTCTTCAAAGGAACAACAAGTCATTGAAAAATAGGTACCTCGGAACTACCTAAGTTGAGGCATGTCCGCATGTATTTCTTGTGGTGTGTATCCATATGTATGTATGCGGTGGCTTCATTGAACAGTGTTCCAGTTGGTGAAGAGAGAGAGGCTATAATATCTACTACAGGTCTAACTCATGTTTTGAGTACACCATATCCAACGATCGTCACAAAGTTCAATATAGACTTTGTTGTACACACACACACACGGAATTTGTGTATGAATGACGTCCGGCTGAGTGAGGAAGAGAGAATAGTAACAAATAGATTATCTTCGCCATCACAAAGTCCAGCTATCTCCATATCACATACGAAGTCTTTCTATAAGTTTCTGTCCAAATCTTTTAAATTCTTAATTGTATTCCGCGTCGTGATAAGACCTACTTAGTTTTGTGTGTGTGTGTGATTGAATATATTATTACATTTTATATTTATACACGTTGTTTTAACCGACCTGCTGTAGGTTAGAACTTTGTCTTATAGTCACGGTTTAAGGCGGCGAGCTGGCAGAAACGTTAGCACGCCGGGCGAAATGCTTAGCGAAGTTTAACTATATATTTCTTTATTGCCCACAAGGGGCTAAACATAGAGGGGACAAACAAGGACAGACAAACGGATTAAGTCGATTACAACGATCTCCAGTGCGAAACTGGTACTTTATTTATCGACCCCGAAAGGATGAAAGGCAAAGTCGACCTCGGCGGAATTTGAACTCGGAACGTAGCGGCAGACGAAATACCTATTTCTTTATTACCCACAAGGGGCTAAACATAGAGGGGACAAACAACGACAGACATAGGCATTAAGTCGATTACATCGACCCCAGTGCGTAACTGGTACTTAATTTATCGACCCCGAAAGGATGAAAGGTAAAGTCGACCTCGGCAAATTCCGCCGAGGTCGACTTTACCTTTCATCCTTTCTGGGTCGATAAATAAAGTACCAGTTTCGCACTGGGGGTCGTTGTAATCGACTTAATCCCTTTGTCTGTCCTTGTTTGTCCCCTCTATGTTTAGCCCCTTGTGGGCAATAAAGAAATATATAGTTAAACTTACAATGGGATTATATTGACTATTATATATATACACACACATATGGGGTTGGAGTTATAGACTTGGCTCCAGGGCTGAAAGCTTTTTGTGAGTCGCATTATGTGTATTTATGCGTGTGACATGCAAACGTACAAATGACGTGAGTGTAACGTAACACGATTTGGTAACCAAAGTAATCTCTCTCTCTCTCTCTCTCTCTCTCTCTCTCTCGCTGTAAATGTTATACACATAAATTATATCATAGAAACTTATTACTCACGCGCGCACACTAGTAATAATAATATGCACACACGCACACATACGAAGCATTTTTAAATGTAGATATCTTGTTTAAATCATTTAGACTGCGGAAATGCTGGGGCACTTCCTTGGAAGGGTTAGTCGAACAAATCGACCCCAGCACTTATTTTTCTAAACCTAGTATTCTTCCTATAAGTTCCTTCTTGCCGAGCTTCTGAGTGACTGGTATATAAATAAACACACTAACGAGTATATGTATTTACACAAGCTACCAAATTCGCACACAAGGCTTTGGTCGGCCCGGGGCTTTAACAGAAGACATTTCCTTAAGGTGTGTCAGGCAGTTGGACCGAACCCAGAACCATGTGGTTTGGAAGTAGGCTTCTTACCACACAGCCACGCCTGCTTCTGTTTTACTGGTTGCTCTATGGCCATACTGGAGCTCTGTTATCGAAGATTTTTAGTCGATTTAAATTATTTTATATATGCCAGTAATTTTTTTTTAAGAGGTAATGCAGAGTCCTTACATTCCATCAATCCACCCGTCGGCAGTCATACCCCCATCACACACACGCTCATGCACACAGACCCTGGTCGGAATCACTGTTTATGTGTGTGTGTGTGTGTGTGTGTGTGGATATTTGAACTCTGGGTGTAACTAAATAGTTGAATATATTGTCTGGCACTCCAGCGGTTCTGACAACCCACCCCCACGTATAGAATAATAATGTTAATTATATAACCCAGTAGACAAACTGACGTGTTTTTTTTCCTTTAATTTTGGACGTGAAATACTAATTGAAGTGCATTATATAATTACGTAGTTATTTGCCGCCACCCGTGTGGAAGATAAAAGAAATAATTATTTTACTCATATTAATCACATAATTCATATTGGGCCAATAGTTGACTGTATTGGCAAAGTGGTAAACAAAAATGATTTGTAGTTTTGGGTTCAATTCTCGCCAAAGTCAGCAAAAGGTCGAGGAAATATGTCCCTACCAAATGAGTACACAAGGTTGATTTAATCAAGCATACCATTCCACCCGCATCACTGCCAGAAAATTATGGAATTGCACACATTTTAGAAATCATCGTTAAGATGACAAGCTGGCAGAATCGTTAGCACGCCGGGTGAAATGCGTAGCCATATTTCGTCTGCCATTGTGTTCTGAGTTCGAATTCCACCAAGCTTGACTTTGCCTTTCATCCTTTCAGGGTCGATGAGATAGGTGCCAGTCAAGCACTGATTGACTAACCCCTTCCTGCCAAATTTCAGGCCTTGTGCCTATAGTAGAAAAGATTAAAGTGGTGAGCTGGCAGAATTATTACTGTGCTGGACGAAATGCTTAGCTGTATTTCATTTGCCATTACATTTCTGAGTTCAAATTCCGCCAAAGTCATCTTTCTTTCATCCTTTCAGGATCGATTAAATAAGTACCTGTTACGCCCTGGGGTCGATGTAATCAACTTAATGCCTTCCTCCAAATTTGAGGCTTTGTGCTTCCACTAGAAAGAATTTTTATTATTTTTATTATTAAGGCGACAAAATGCTTAGCAATATTTCGTCCATTTTTACATTCTGAGTTCAAGTCTCGTCAAGGTTGACTTTGCTTTCATCCTTTTACCATCAATGAAATACCAGTTTATATGATTGACTATTCCCCTTACCTCCGTATTTCACACCTTGTGCCTGTAGTAGAGAGGGTTATTTAAGGAATTGTGGCTGTGAGCGGCAGAATCATTAGTACAATCATTAGTACAAAAAACTCAGCAGCATTTCGTCCATCATTGTGTTCTGCGTTGAAATTCTGCCAAGGTTGACCTGGCCTTTCAGTCTTTGAGTTGATAGAAATAAGTGCCAGGATCAGCGTAATTGACCATTCCCTCCCACCAAGTTTCAGGCCTTGTGCCTATAATAGGTTGGTGTTGTGATTACTGTTATTATGATAAGGAAGTTAGGTACCTGGTAGGTCTTCAGAAATTGTGCCTTCCCCGTTTTACATTTTGAGTTCAAACTCCCTCAGGGTTGACTTTAGCTTTTATTCTTCTAAGAGGTGACTAGAATAATGACTAATCTAAGAAATTGACACCTCCAGCTTAATAAGCTGTGTTAGAAATTATTTCTTTACTTGGAGCCTGAGCTGTTAGCTTTGTTGTTAAACCCCACTTACTCATTGTTAATGCTGAATGACCCATAGAATAGATGCAGGACAGGTCAACTAATTTACATATTTGCTTTGATTTGACAAGTGTATGTGACTTATACTTAGAGGTAGGCCAAGTCAGCTAATACATTGGTGTTGGTTTGACACTTCTGAATGACCCACAGCATAGATGTAGGTCAGGTCAAACTAATTTATATATTGGTATTGGTTTGACAATCCAAGTGTCCACTTAGATTTTGGTCAGGTCAATTGATTTACATATTTGTTGATTTAACAACTGAATATTTTTACATCAACACAATGATGATTCAGCAGATTTTGTATATGTTGTATGTATGTATATATATCATCATCATCATCGTTTAACGTCCGTTTTCTGTGCTAGCACGGGTTGGACGGTTCGACCAGGGTCTGGAAAGCCATGAGGTTGCACCAGGCTCCAGTCTGATCTGGCAGTGTTTCTACAGCTGGATGCCTTTCCTAACGCCAACCACTCCATGAGTGTAGTGGATGCTTTTTACGTGCCACCGGCACAGGTGCCAGGGGAGTCTGGCATCGGCCATAATCAGTTGGAGCTTTTTACGTGCCACCGGCATGGAAGCCAGTCAAGGGGGTGCTGGCATATATATATATATATATATATATATATACACACACACACAGTTTTCTTTGATTCGACTCAGTTTTTTTAGTTTTTTTTATTGCAAAATTGAAGCGCCTCCTCTACACTGTATCAGTATGTATTCTGCTACTGCTCTTTAGGCTGGATGCCTGCTTTCTGATTGTCAGAATTTGTCTTGCTTGCAAAATGTTATCCTGAATCACTGCTTCCCAAGACAAGACTCCATGTCTGTGATGTGTGAAGTCTGTTTCCCTAAGAACTGTTGCAGTTGATCCTGATCTTGCAGTCTGGGGCAGATTATTGCTAAGGGAGTAAATTGAAGGTTGGGATTTGCTAGTACACTGTGGAAGGTATGAGACGATATTTTTAACAATCATTCCTGTGCTGAATTGTGCTCACATGTTTTTCCAACATAGCATATATATATGAAAGCGAAAGGTTAAAAAACCACCAATCTGTTTACATGCAAAAACCCTCACAGCAATACACACACACACATTTGCTAACATCACTCATTGGACTGCAGCAGCTGTGTTGGCGTATTGCCTTCAAGAGTTCAAACAGATCAATCAACCCAGTATTTATTACAATTTTTTTTTCTGAGTCTGGTACTTGTTCTGTTGTCTCTTTTGCTGAACTGCTAAGTTACGGGGGCATGTAGACAAGCAAACATTGTTCATGCCAAGTGGGTAGTTTAAAGACACTTGCTCAAAGTACCACATGAACCCAAACCCAAATGGATGGAAAGCAAGCTACTCAACCACCCAACCATGCCTGTGCATATATATACACACATATATATATATATATCATGATGGTGCATGACTTAGTGGTTACAGTGTTGCACTCACGATTGCAAGATGGTGGTTTTGATTCCAAGACCGGACGTTGCATTGTGTTCTTTGAGCAGAGCATTTCATTTCACATTGCTCTGTGATCGTTTCGCCATCTGACATGTGACACGTGGTGCACCTGTACAGGTAATGTTGATCTGATGGAGGGAGTGAGGTTATGTGAACACAAATATTTGATCACTGCAAACAAATGATCTGTGTGGTTTTTCAGCAAGAAATTGCCAAACTCTCATACGTTGTCTAATGACAAGGGAGTCCAATTATATATATATATATATATATATATATATATAGGCGCAGGAGTGGCTGTGTGTTAAGTAGCTTGCTAAACCACCACATGGTTCCGGGTTCAGTCCCACTGCATGGCATCTTGGGCAAGTGTCTTTTGCTATAGCCCCAGGCCGACCAATGCCTTGTGAGTGGATTTGGGAGATGGAAACTGAAAGAAGACTGTCGTATATATGTATATATATATATGTATATGTGTGTTTTTGTGTGTCTGTGTTTGTCCCCCTAGCATTGCTTGACAACCGATGCTGGTGTGTTTACGTCCCCGTCACTTACAAAGAATAAGACCCGGGGTCAATTTGCTCGACTAAAGGCGGTGCTCCAGCATGGCCGCAGTCAAATGACTGAAACATGTAAAAGAGTATATATATATGAAATAGTGAATGAAGGTAGTGATTCACGCTAATGCTTACTTTACGACTTATTGCCAACTACAGCAAGGCAAACATTTTTCTAACTAATGTAACTAAGTGAATCTCCAACTTGAAACAAATATTGTGAGATTGGAGTGTAGTTATGTTTTCATTTTCTTCTGTATTAATGTCATAATTCCAGAACCTGTGCTCGTTAGTCCTTTTGTTATATTTCTTTTGAAATACACCTTAAACTTTGAAATTGGTAAAGAATTTTGTTAACCCTTTAAGCATTTAAATTAGCCATATCTGGCCCAATTATTCTACCTGTTTCTGTTCACAGTCAGATTTGATTTCTCATGCATACACTAGAATCTATATATATAAAGCTGAAGTTGTGTGTGTGTGGCAGGTTTGGTAGCCTTCAACTAACGTTATCTCCTCCAAGACCCTGTGGTGCAAGTTGACCAAAATTGAGAGAGAGTATGATAGAAGAAAAAGTTCAAATCGGACCATGTTAACACCAAAAATTATTTACATCAAAAAGGTGCTTTTTTTCTATGTAATTCCCCTATTTTTTACGATTTTTTTTTTTACTGCTGTGACGCCATTTTTGAGTGTATTTCAACCAGAAAAAATTTCACTTGAAGAGAATAACAAGCTGCATAATGCAAAATTTTTACTTTTCAAAAATTCCAATTCTAAAAGGTCGAAAAGAAAACAAACCCGAGCAACGCTGGGCTATACTGCTAGTGTCATTCTTTAAATATAAAATCACATCATCAAAATCTGGAAGCTATGAGATAGTGCATGATTAATTCAAAACAATATGAATAAATAGATATTACGTTTGGCAGAATAATCTGAATACTAAAGAACTGAACAATTTTATTGTTATGAAAGCAAGTGTTTGGATCTTAATTTTGCATGAAATTTTGGAATTTTAAAACAGGTTTATGTCAGAACCAAGGTTGGCTTAGTCACTCTTGATTCTGGTGAAAACTGTAAAAGCTAAGAAAATTAAAGATATTTTGCATTGGCAAAAAATTAAGGTGAATAGTTGCAGGAGTTGGGTATGTTTTATGTGAATGTTTGCGGAGTATGTTTTATAGCATGAGTTACAGCTTGTTCTTTGGTGAAATAGAGAAAAAAATAAAGTTTTTATACCACTAGCATTCGAAATCATATGGATATACTTCCTTGTGCCACTGGCTAATGTCCATATGTCTTGCCCTTTACTTAATCCTTTTGCCATGGTCAACTTTGTATTTTATCCTCCCAGGATCGATAAAGTACCAGTCAAGTACAAGTGTCAATTTAATCAGTCCACCTCCCCTCTAAATTCCTGGTCTTCAAAACCAATTATTATCAAGGTGGCAAAACGGCATACTTATTAGTGTCAGATAGCATATTTTATGGTATTGTTCTGGTTCTTTACATTCAGAGTTCAAATCCTACCAAGGTCAGTTTTGCCTTTAATCCCTTCAGTTCCTTTAGCAGAGTCCATTCTGTCACAAGTAAGCAAGGTTTCTGATCTGAAGGCAAATTCTCTTCCTCCTCTTCCTACTTACAGAAATTCCAAAAAGTATCATGCGCTGCTTTTTTTCTCCTCTGACAGAGCCCTTCCTTTTGGCCAAGTGTCCTCTGCTACAAGCTCACACAAAGCCTTGTGAATGGATTTGGTAGATGGCAACTGGTCGTGTGTGTGTGCACATGTACGGTTGTGTATGTTTGTGATTCCTTGTCTTGACATCATGTGATAGTTTGAATTGAGCATCATTTCATACAAGTAGTGTCTTTTGTTTTTAGTCTTCTAGGAAAACATGCTTGTCCATTGAGGAAATATTAGCTTGGAAACAGATGAGGGTTGCAATGTAAAGTTCATAGAAATCTGCCTCAACAAATTCTGTTTGACCTGTACAAGCATGCAAAATGGATGTTAAAATGGTGATGATGATAACTATTTGTCAGTTTCCTCTCCTTACATCTGTGGTCTTCTGCCTATGTTATAATTAATATAATTGTGGAAATGGCTGAATTTGTAGTCATCATCATTATCATTTAATGTTCGTTTTCCATGCTAGCATCGGTTTGGTGGTGTGACTGGAAGTGATAAGCTTGAGAGCTGCATCAGGTTCCAGTTTAACTTGGTATGGTTTCTATGAATGGATGCTCTTCCTAATGCCAACCACTCCAAGAGTGTAATGGCTGCTTTTACATGACACCAGCATTGGCCATGACTACAATTTCGCTTGGCTTGATGAAAAATAATGCCTAGGGTTTTGGGTTTAAATCTCACAGAAATCAACTTCAATTTTTATTCTTCTGGGGACAATAAAATGAGTACTAATCATAAACTAGAATTAATTTAATCAGACGATATAATGCTGCTCTACAGCTTGGGCTTTGTAGATATCAAGCTTCCCAGCTGTGTGGTTTCAGGTTCAGTCCCACTGTGCAGTACTTGGGCAGGTCTCTTGGCCAACCAAAGCCTTCTGAGTTGATTTGGTAAAAATGAGTTGTGATGTTACTGGTGCCAAGCTGTATCAGCCTTTGTCTTTCCTTTGGAGCACATCGGTGGCCCGGTGAATGGATGCTGGTCTTCCATAAACAACTTTGCCTAGACTTGTGCCTTGGAGGGGAACTTTCTAGGTACAATCTCATGGTCGTTCATGACCAAAAGGGGTTTTACCTTTTACATTGTGTTGGGATGAAATTTGTCTTGCAAGTATTTAGTTACGTACCAGTGTTGACTTAATCCTTTCATTACCATATTTCTATTGATATACACTGCATTCAGTTCAATTAATTTTGAAATTAATAAAGAATCTAGTTAGTTTTTAGAACATAAATTAATGTGAATTTTGATAAAACAAAAGGATAGTATTGCAGAAGAAAGAGCAGTCTCAAGGAGGTTGGTAATAAAAGAAGTTAAGCTTTTCGTCTTTCTTTATTTGATAAAGTATTACTTACATTTATTTTCTTTGTATTGATCCTCATTAATATTTTTTCTTTTTCAGTAACCAAGATCAAAGCAGAGCCCAGTGTAGATCCATTAACAACATATTCCACATATAACAGCCATCATCACCAACATCACGACCACCACCATGTGAACTTACCACTGAAGTCTGTTGCTATAAAAGAGGAGACCTTGCTACTGCCAGATCAGATCTGTAGCACTCCATTTTCTCGGCAGGTCAAGCCCTTTGCCAAGCTCTCACTGCTTCAACCTGTTGTTGAAAATCCAATGAATTCTGTCATTGCCTCCCGTGTAGTGCCTTCTGCAAAATCTACAGCAGCAGTAGCAGCAACACCCCGAGAAAAAAGTGTGATTGCCTCTGAGGACAGGTTCACCAACGCACATCGTCGAAAACTAACTCAGATCCTGCACAAGGAAGGGAAAGATTCAAAAGACTACCGGATAACCCGCAAGAAGAAAAACACAAGCCTTGACAAAGGTCGGGCAACAAGTTCAGAAACAGAAGTGTCAGCAACAAACTTGAGTACTAGTAGTTACCCTTCTCCTTCCTCTTCGACATCATCAGCATCTGACGGGTCACTGGATACAGGTGCAGTAGTGTCGGCCAAACAGTGCCGTAGAAGTGGTGAGGCACGAAACAACAGCAGCAGTTGCAATGCCCGTCATCGTCAGCAAAGTCGACTCTCTGCCATGCCACCAACGCCATGTTCTCTCACATCGTTCGAAGGCAACACGTCGAGTGATGATGCCGATGAGGAGGAGGAGGAGGAGGAGGAAGAAGAAGTGGAAAGGAGAGGTGGGGAGCAGGGTAGAGATTTTGTAACTTTCCAACAGAGAAACTTGGAGGCTATCGTCGGTAAAGTCGACTCTCTGCCATGCCACCAACGCCATGTTCTCTCACATCGTTCGAAGGCAAGACGTCGAGTGATGATGGCGATGAGGAGGTGGAGGAGGATGAGGAGGAGGAAGAAGTGGAAAGGAGAGGTGGGGAGCAGGGCAGAGATTTTGTTAGTTTCCAACAGAGTAACTTGGAGGCTGAAGTACGGACTCTGAACTTTGAGAATCTTTGAAAAAAAGAACTTAACATAAACACGTTAGGGTGAGAGGGTCTATTGAACCATTTACCACACCACAACAACAATGACATTAACAAAAAAGCCTTAACATTGATGGGTGTAATGTAATGCAGGGGTGGGAGCAAGAGCAGATCTATGAATATTAGTTCGATGGAACTGGATTTGGTGTAAAACTCTGGGTGAGAAAAAGCATTCTTCTAACTACACATCACTTGTCCAACTCCATTCTGTAATATGTGTGAGTGATTTTTCACTTTTTTTTTTTGGTCTAGTTGGAGAGAACTGTGAACTGAAATGAATATTCAAAAATATAAAAAAAAAAAAAGAAAGAAAAGAAAAATGAATAACCCCACTCATTCCCGTTTCCCTTCCCCTCTTTTATATGCATACATATATATTTTGTAAAAAAAAATGAAAAGGTTGTATAACAAAATAGAAGGAATCCCTACCCATCCCCTCAATAAACTTATCAGTCTTCATCCTTCATCCCCTCTCCTCAGTACTAATCGAAAGGACCCCAAGGTGGTATTATGATTATTATTATTACCACCACCCAAAAAATTATACACCCTTCATATAAAGTCTTACCTACAGACATTTCTTAGACTCCCTCCAACATTCTTATGGTAATGTCTACTTAAAGACACTTATGGCATGGAAGTAGAGTGTGGAGTTTTGTGCCAATGTGGAATATGTTATGGTATTAAATGATGAACTTTTTGTTGACCAGATCAAACTTCTGCCATTTCTTCATTATGATTTGTCTCAAGTTGATTATGATAATCATTTTGCATTTTGTAATTGCTTTCCTGGAAGAAAATCAGACCATCACAAAAACAAAAAATTCCGTGAACTCAGTGAGAAAATGTTGTATCAAGGGGAGAACTATCCTATATATTGTCATGGTGTTGGTTACATAGCACATATTAATGTAATCAACAAACTCTATCTGGCATCATTGAAGAACAAAATGCTCATGCCAGATGATGTTTGGATTGGTGTATTGTCAGAAATGTTAGGCATCAAACAAAATTGCCAAAACCATTGAGTTCATGCATCCAAATATTTTGGTTCCATTTTGAAGTCATATTGGAAAGACCCATTCCTTGTGACAATTAGTGATCTTTAGAATATACCAGATGCAGTGCCATGTCTGCAGGATGTATATAAATCAGTTTCAAAACTGAGAAACAACAGTAATGTTCATAATAGGCTTCAATAACAGAAAAATAAAGGTAACATAAAGATTTGTTCAGGTATTCTGGTGTTAAGTCATCATGCATTTATTAACATCATTTGTATTATTTCTATTATGGTTATTATTATTAATTTTTTCAACAAATGTACTATAACAAAGATGGTTTGAATGTTCAGTTTTAAAAACATATGGCCCCCATCTCCAGCTATTTTATATTTTAAAAAATTTGGGGGTAGTTTAGTATGTCGCACCTGACAGTGCTAAATATTTGGAAAGAGGAACAATCAATTCCCCAGGTTAATGAAAAGCAATTCTAACTATTTGTATTGGACTGTGGATAGCTTATAAAACATATTGTTATTCTTTTATTTACTTTTGTTAAATAAAGCTCTTCATAATTCCATTCACTTTTAGTGTGGAGCCCCTCACAGACTCCTGACAAACTGGCCACCTGCTTGGTGGCAAGGTTTTGAAAGAGAGTATCTTGTTTTTTTCATCATCTTTAAATCTTAAGGTCTTGAAGATTTGTATAACATGATCATCTGTAGTGTATAAATCTTGCCAATAAAAGGTAAAATTCTTCAGCCAGTAACTTGTTATTAGGCCTAGGTCTGGAGATTTCTTCTTTCCCATTTTTTCTAGAACAGCTTTCAATATTTCACCAACTATTTCATAATGTTTTTGCTAAACATGCTGGCAGTAGACCAGCATGAGTTCTTTTAGTCATACAGTTTGTTCACTGATTTCCTCAATTGTTTCCCATACAGATCTTCAGTAGTCCTCAGATTCTAGTGTGATGAAAATGACAAGGAGATCCAGGAATTACTAGCAAGGAAGAGGGCAGCTCATCAGGCCCACCTCGCACAACCAGCCTGTCCTGTAAAGAAAACTACCTTTCGACGCGCATGCAGCACCCTACAGCGAAAACTCAGAGAAATGCAGAATGTGTGGTGGAACCACCTGGCATGGAGAACCTCAGAGACTATAGAGGCTTTTATGAGGCTCTGAAAGCAGTGTCTGGCCCCACCTACCTGGTCCAGAGTCCCCTGCACAGTTCAGATGGACAGGACCTCACCGATAACACCTCCATCCTCGCTTGCTGGTCCGAGTACTTCCAAAGCCTCTTCAGTGGTAACCGTACCATACAGGACGCTGCCATCCTTCGCATTCCTCAACTTCCACTCAAAGAGGAGGTCAACAAACCACCCACCCTCGAAGAAACGATTGAAGCCATAGGAAAACTCAAGAGTCGCAAAGCAGCAGGAGTTGACGGCATCCCACCAGAAATCTGGAAGAATGAAGGTCCAATGCTCCATGATTTTCTTGTCTGCTGCTGGGAGCAGAGCAAGCTGCCACAGGATCTTCACGACACCGTCATCATAACCCTGTACAAGAACAAGGGTGAAAAGTCTGACTGCTTCAACTACCAGGGAATCACCCTACTCTCCATCACTGGCAAAATACTTGCCAGGATCCTGCTCAATAGGCTAGTACCAACCATTGCTGAAGAAAACCTCCCCAAGAGCCAGTGTGGCCTCAGACCCAACAGGCACAACGGATATGGTGTTCGTCCTCCGCCAACTCCAGGAGAAATGTTGAGAACAAAACAGGGGACTCTATGCTGCTTTTGTCGACTTCACAAAAGCATTTGACACAGTGAGCAGGACAGGACTATGGCTCATCCTGGAACGACTTGGCTGTCCCACCAAGTTTCTACAGATGGTGATCTAGCTGCACGAGAATCAGCGTGGTCAGATAAGTCTCAATGGTGACCTGTCGGAGCCCTTCCCCATCTCCAACGGCATGAAGCAGTGTTGTGTCCTGGCACCGGCTCTCTTCAGCATCTTCTTCAGCATGATGATGAAGCATGCAACTGAAGAAATGGAGGATGAGGATGGGGTGTGTTAGGTATCGTCTGGATAGCAGCCTCTTCAATCTATGGCGCCTCCTAGACCCAGGAGAGGCTGATCCAAGACCTTCTCTTCACAGACGATGCAGTCCTTGTCGCCCATACAGATCGAGCTCTGCAGTGCATCACGTCCTGCCTTGCAGATGCCTCACAGCTCTTTGGCCTGGCAGTCAGCCTCAAGAAGACGGAGGTACTTCACCAACCTACACCCCAAGAGGATTACCGCCCACCCTACATCACTATATGTGGTACCAAACTGAAATCAACTCAGCAGTTTACATACCTGGGCTGCATCATCTCATTCGATGCAAGGATCAACAAAGAAATTGAAAATAGACTCTCTAAGGTAAATAGGTCCTTTGGCAGATTGTACAAACATGTTTGGCACAATAATAACCTGAAGAACAAAACAAAGATCAGTGTCTACAGGGCCGTGGTTATCACCACTCTTCTCTATGGCTCAGAGACCAGGATTACTTACCGCAGTCACATCCGTCTCCTCGAGCGCTTCCACCAACGATGTCTCCGCACCATCCTCAACATTCACTGGAGTGATATCGTCATGAACATTGAAGTCTTGGAGCGGGCCGAGATCCCCAGCATTGAAGCCATGCTACTGAAGTCCCACCTCCGATGGGCAGAGCATGTCTCCAGAATGGAGAACCATTGCCTTCCTAAGATTGCCCAGTTTGGCGAACTCTCCATCGGCCACCGTGTGAGAGGAGCTCTGAGGAAGCGCTACAAAGACTGCCTCAAGAAGTCTCTAACAGCATGTCATATTAACCACCAATGCTGGTCAGACTTGGCTGCGGACCTTGATGTCTGGTGCCACACGATCAATCAACATATATATATATATATATATATTGCACTGGATGGGAGTGCTGAACTCCCTGTTCGAAAATATAAGGACACAGATATTGTGTTGTATAGCCAGCTAGAAATAACAGTAACATCGCCTCTTCCAGGACAGCCACATTATGTTGGCAAATAGCCTTTACTTTAAAGACCTATTACTGAATGTTTCTCTTTGAGAGATTTAGAAAAATAATAACAATAATAATAATAATATATATAGAAATACATATTAGATAGATAGACAGATAGATATACTTTCTTTTATTGTTTTACTTGTTTCAGTCATTCATTTGACTGCAGCTGTGTTGGAGCGCTGCCTTAAAGGGTTTTAGTCAAAGAAATTGACCCCAGGACTTATTTTTTTGAGTACTTATTCAATCAATTTCTTTTCTCAAACTGCTAAGTTATAAGGACATAAACACACCAGCATCAGTTGTGAAAAGATGGCAAGGGAATAAACGCAGATACACACACGTGCATTATATATATATATATAGATATTTCAGTTTCTGTCTACCAAATTCACTCACAAGATTTTGGTCAGCATGAGGCTATAGTAGAAGACACTAGTTGAAGGTGCCACAGAGTGGGACTGAACCTGGAACCATGTGGTCGGGAAGCAAGCTTCTTACCTCACACCCACACTTGCACCTATCATATATATGTGTGTGTGTGTGTGTATGCACAGAAATACATATGTAAGCATGTGTATATATGGAGGCAGGTGGTGGGGTAGGCTTAAGTAAGTTATCAGACACCTGTATGAGTTGAATTTGATGAGCTAAATTCACAGTGAAATCACGAAAGAAGATAATAATAATAATAATAATAATAATAATTAAGTTATTGTATACAGTGCTCAGGTGCACCACAACTTGCCAAAATTGTGTATAAAGCATATGCAGTAATGTACAAATGTCTGGACAGCGAACAGTGTATGAGTCAGATACATGCTTGTGTGTGTATGGAGGGGAGAAAATCAGGTGTAGTGTTGGCGAATCTCAGGAAGCATGGAAGTTTTGAAGGATGCAGTGCTCCAGCAACTAACAACTGATGCTGGCAGTTTGTTCCATACTTCACCAACTCTTAGTGTGAAAAAGTGTTTCCGAAAGTCATGGGAGCTGTGCTGTTTTCTGACTTTGTAAACATGTCCACAAGTGTTAGACAGGTGGAGTTTGAAAAGGTGCTCAGAGTGATTGTTAGTAATATGGTTAATAATTTTATGAGTGTCTGCCAAGTCAGCTGCCAGACATTGGAGTTTCAATGTATCCATGCTCAGGGAAGTAAGGTGTTCTGAATAATATGAGAACTGTTTTTAAAACCCTTTATATTGGGCACCTGGACCCAACTGGCATCTAGTTAATCAACCACTGAATATATAAATGGGATGGTTGTAGGAGAAACTTCTTTGATCATGGTGCCCAAGCAACAGCAACCATCTCGGGACAAAAAGTTAAAATTCAGTTGAGTTGGTTTTGGCTGTTGAGGGTCGAGTGGCGTGGGTGTGTGGTGAGAAGCTTGCTTCCCAACCACATGGTTCTGGGTTCAGTCCTATTGCATGGCACCTTGGGCCGACCAAAGCCCTGTGAGTGGATTTGGTAGATGGAAACTGAAAGAAGCCCATCTTATATATATTTATGTCTTTGTGTCTGTCCCCTTCCCCCACTGATGTTTGTGTGTTTACATTCCTGTAACTAAGCGGTTCAGCAGAACGGACAGATAGAATAAGTACCAGGCTTAAAAGAATAAGTCCAGGGTTTGATTTCTTCGACTAAAAGGCTTCAGCATGATCCTAGTCAAATGATTGAAACACGTAAAAGAATACCTGAACAGGTATAACCCCTCAGCTAATTATCATCTACTAAGGTGAAGTAGCAGGCACTCTCTGCTCCCAGGTGTACATAGTTGCAAATTAAGTTCTAATTCCATGATGTTTAATGTAACAGTGCTTGCAGCAAGCCTAGTACTTATTTTACTAGTCTCTTTTTGCCAAACTGCTAAGTTACAGGGATGTAAACACACCAACATCGGTTGTCAAGCAATGGTTAGGGAACAAACATACAAACATACATATACGATGGGCTTCTTTCTACCAAATCCACTCACACGGCTTTGGTCGGCCCAAGGCCATAGTAGAAGACACGTACCCAGGTTGCCACGCAGTGGGACTGAACCTGGAACCATGTGGTTGGGAAGCAAGCTTCTTACCACATAGCCATGCCTGTTGTGCACCAAAGCTGTACACTTAACTCTGATTAATCTAAGGTGGGACTGAACCCGGAACTATGTGGTTGATAAGCAAGCTACTTACCACACAGCTACTCCTATGCCTATGATCTCAGAATGTTAAGAAATGCAGCCAGGTATTTTGTCCAACTCCCTAACAATTCTCTCGATCCTTCAGCCTATAATAACACCACCACCAACAACGACAACAATAATAATCCTTTCTGCTATAGACGCAAGGCTTGAAATTTTGGAAGAGGTGGGGTGGGCTAGTCGATTACATCAACCCAGTGAATAACTGGTACTTATTTCATCGATCTCGAAAGGATGGAAGGCAAAGTCAACCTCAGCGGAATTGGAACTCAGAATGTAAAGACAAATGCCACTAAGCATTTTGCCCAGTGTGCTAACAATTCTACCAGCCTGCGGCTTTTGGTTTCCAATTTTGGCACAAAGCCAGCAAATTTCAGGGAAGCAGGTAAGTCGATTACATCAACCCCAATGTTTGACTGCTACGTATTTTTATTGACCCCAAAAGGATGAAAGTCAAAGTAAACCTTGAACTCAAAATGTAAAGCTAAATGAAATGCCGATAAGCATTAAAAAAAAAATTTTTTTATTGCCCACAAGAGGCTAAACATAGAGGGGACAAACAAGGACAGACAAAGGGATTAAGTTGATTACATCGATCCCAGTGTGTAACTGGTACTTAATTTATCGACCCTGAAAGGATGAAAGGCAAAGTCGACCTCGGCAGAATTTGAACTCAGAATGTAACAGCAGGCGAAATACCACTAAGCATTTCGCCCGGCGTGCTACCGATTCTGCCAACTTGCCACCTTTAAAATGCCGCTAAGCATTTCGCTTGGCATGTTAACAATTCTGCCAACTCATCACCATACTAATAATCTTTTCTACCATAGGCACAAGGCCTGAAATTTGCAGGGGATAAGAGCTAGTTGATATTTTTTTGACCTCGGCATTTGACTGGTACTTATTTTATTGACCTCGAAAGGATGAAAGGTAAATTGACTTTGGTGGGATTTGAACTTAGAACAAATACCACAAAGCATTTGTCTGATGCTCTAACAACTCTGCCAATCAACCCCCTTAGTGATGTTGACACCTCTGTGTTAGTTGCCTAGCACCCTATTGTTTGGCTGTTCTTTGACCAAGTACGTGGTTATTCTTGTTTCGGGCGACAATAGGGGTGGTGATGACGGGGATTATGATGGTGGTACTCTTTCAAATTATAATCTCTCTTTTCTGTGTTTCTGTCAAATAATTCGAAGCAATGCTTTATTAAAAAAATTTGATAATAATATACTATATCTTGTGAGGCTGATGTTATAATGCACGCACGCACGCACACACGCACACACACACACACACACACACACGAAAGCCTTTAAAATTGGAAATTACAGACGATCCAAATATTAACTTTAGTAAAATGAATTAGAATTTGAAAATCTTCTTAGAGAACCGGTCCAGACATACTTGTCACCTCATCTGAGATGTGCTCTTTCTTTGGTTATACATAGAACAGATATCGCTCTCTCTCTCTCTCTCTCTCACACACACACTCATTGTGTATATATATATATATATATATATATATATATATATATATATATATATATATATATATATATATATATATATATATATATTTCGAGATGTTTGAACTTCTTGTCGTACTTAAGGAGGCATCAAATGACAAAGAACCTGGTACAAACCTCTTTCTAGTAAACAAATCACCCAAATATGGAGGAGACACACCTCAAGCAGCATTCGTTGACATATACAACAAGGTTCTCTTAACAAGTGTGCCGCCTAGGGAATGGAGGTCATCAGTCATATGAAGGGTGATCTGTGACAGATGTCCAACTATCGCAAAACGTCTTTTATATACTTCTCTTAAATGGTGTACGTGCAAAAATAAAGATATCAGAGTCTACTAGAGAGGTTTTAGAAAGAACTGTAGTTGCATTGAACAAATTCACACACCGAAAAGTTTATTGGAGACCTGCGTTGAGTAGTGTCTCCCAAGAGCTGCGCTGTTTATAGACTTTCAAAAACTATTCGACAGCATCCATAGGACCGCTATGTTTGCGAATTTTGAAAGGATAGGGATACCATCGAAGATAACATTGGCAGTTAGATATCTTTATGAATACCAAACAGCATATGTTCTTGATAATGGAAAACATTCTTCTGGCTTCACACTTCAGAGCGGAATTCTGCAAGGTGATACTTTAACACCTTATCTATCTTTGGTGGTTATGGATCATGTGATGAAAGTTCGAACCCATACGGAAGATAATACCAGAATCACATAAGTTGGTCTATCTTGCATTTGCAGATGATATTGTTCTCTTTGCTCCTTACCCCATAGAAGCACAGAACTACCTTGGTAATGTCATGCAAGAAACCAAGACTGTGGGGCTAGAAATAAACGAATCGAGGACAGAATACATCAACATTAATATAAACAGTGACAAAACAACAGGCGTCCTGGCAAATGGAAAACAGCTATCCAGGGTTGATAAATTCACTTACCTAGGATCGACTGTAACTGCTCTCACAACTCAAACTGTGACATCATAGACAGTAGGAGAGCGGCATGTCACAGCTTCAACACCTCTGGTCGTCTGACATCAACACAACAATGAAGATAAAGATGGACAAAACTTCCGACTTTTACATATGGATGAGAAACATGGGTAACAGGCAAAAAACCAGCAAAGGGCCATGGTGAATACTTTTACACAAGAAACCTAAGGAAAATATATCAGATATCTTATAGCGACCACGTTTCCAATGATACATTATACCAAATGGCTGACGAGAATCAAATGAGTACAGGGATAATGGAACGCCGGTTGAAATAGGTTGGTCACCAACTGCAACACCCACCCAATGAATGCTATCTACAGTGTCTGCTGCTTAACACCCTACAAAGTGGAAAGAGCGAGAGGAAACAACCAAGAACGACTTGCCACCGTATGATTCGTGCAGACTGCAGGATGTTGTCACTCAATGCGATGAGCTGGCAGAAACGTTAGCACGCCGGGCGAAATGCGTAGCCGTATTTCATCTGCCGCTACGTTCTGAGTTCAAATTCCGCCGAGGTCGACTTTGCCTTTCATCCTTTCGGG
>NC_043014.1:16442096-16449596 GCF_006345805.1 Octopus sinensis | reverse complement strand
CTCAGATGTCTTCCAAATGTCTCAAACATCACAGGCTGGAAGGAATGGTTCACCAACAAGCCCTTTTAGTTAAGGATTATTAAGGATTGAACAGTCGGCTACAATAGTTTATCTTAGTTCGCTAAGAAATGCACCATAAGCACATCTGCTCTGGAAACAGCTGTTAAGACATTATCTGCATGCCCCACACCCTTATTTCTACAATAAACTCTTTTCTAACAACTCTGTAATTATGTTTAAATATATAAATTCCATGCTGTATAAAGATGTTTTATTAACACATTCTACCAGTATACGAAGTTTAACATTTTTTAGTTACCTAGAAATTGTTAAAAACTGCCGTTCAAACCGAAAAGATCCTATATATTTTTTTTTTACTTGTTTCAGTCATTTGACTGCGGCCATGCTGGAGCACCACCTTTAATCGAGCAACTTGACCCCAGGACTTATTCTTTGTAAGCCAAGTACTTATTCTATCGGTCTATTTGCTGAACTGCTAAGTTACGGGGACATAAACTCACCAGCATCGGTTGTCAAGCAATGCTAGGGGGACAAACACACACACGCATATATATATATACATATATATGATGGGCTTCTTTCAGCTTCCGTCTACCAAATCCACTCACAAGGCTTTGGTCGGCCCGAGGCTATAGTAGAAGACACTTGCCCAAGGTGCCACGCAGTGGGACTGAACCCAGAACCATGTGGTTGGTAAGCAAGCTACTTACCACACAGCCACTCCTGCGCCTATATAAAGTACGATTTATTCGTGATCAGAGGCGTTCATAAACTGAGGTACTACTGTATGTATATATATTATGTATTACATATAATTGAGAAAATTGTGTCTAACAAGAAGGGCTATGGTTGGGCATTTATTTCTTTAATCACTACAATTGTTTCCACATGACATAGTCCTCCAACAGTCCTTCAGCAACAACACGCCCTGATAAGCTCAGACTACTACTACTACTAAATTTAGGCCACAACAGATGGATGGGATGGTCTTGAAGCCAAGAATTTTAAACTTTGGGCAGCAATATTTATATATCACCTGAGGAAACACAACCAGATGTCGTAACAGAGGAAAACGGTTGCATAATCAACTCCCTGCTCACCTGGAGAAGCAGGTTGCGTGGAAACCATTGCAGTGATTAAAAAAATAAAAATGTCCAACTCTGTCCCTTCTTATTGACTCCAATTTTTTTCCAGTTCCCTGTTCACACACGACAGAGAAACCCAAACACAAACCTGGAAGTAAATCTATTACCACTGGACAGCACAGGATTAAATCTGAAGGTAGGCGATCTTTATACTGTTCTACATTCTTAACAGAATGTACCATAACTATTTATATGTGGCCCTCTTTCTTTTTCTAACAACTGGATGTCTTCTACTCCTCTCTTTTCACTTTTATTATTCCCCCCCCCCTCATTCTGGTCCAACGACCCTCCACGCTTGTTTTCGTTTGGTTTCCTTCTCTGTCTCCACTTTCCTGTTTTAGTTCCCAACTTCAACCGTCCAGAAATCCCAAATTTTATTTTGGTAATTTATGGGAATAGTTGTCGTTGAATGCTAGAAATGAGGAGTAGATAGACAGCCGACAACATACGAAGGGTTCTTTCTGTGTATTACTTATCCAGTTTTCTATTCTTTCCTCTTATTATTTGTGTACTTAACTCATTTGTTTTCGTCGCCTGGCCCCCGTGCCGGTGGCATGTAAAAAGCACCATCCGACTGTGGCCATTTGCCAGCCCTGTCTGGCACCTGTGCCAGTGACATGTAAAAAGCACCCACAACACTCACGGAGTAGTTGGCATTAGGAAGGGCATCCAGCTGTAGAAACGTTGCCAGAACAGACTGGGCCTGGTGCAGCCTTCTGGCTACCCAGACCCCATTTGAACCGTCCAACCCGTGCTAGCACGGAAAGCGGACGCTAAATGATGATGATGATGTTGTTTACTGTGACAGCCTGCCCCTATATATGCACACAGGCACAGTAATGCCTTCATATGCAAGTTGATATATTCCCGGAGACCGCTCGTAAAAAGAGAACTTGCAAAGCAGAGCAGTAATTTACTATAGTAGCAATAAAATTTCTATGCCATCCTTTTACTCCATTACTGTGTAGACATATCAGAACCAGTGTAGACACACACACACACACACACAATGGCTGTTTAATCATTTTATATTTATTACTGTAAAGCAGGTCCTTGTAATGTGAAGTATTACTGTCTCTGTCTGTCTCTCTCTCTCTCTCTATATATATATATATATAGATATATATCTATATATCTATATATTATATATATATATATTATATATATATATATATATATATATATATATATATATATATATTATATATATATATATATATATGTATATATATATATATATATATACATATATATAGATATATAATTACATATATATAATTACATATATATATATATATATGTATATATATATACATATATATAGATACATATATATAGATACATATATATAATTACATATTATATATATATATATATATAATTACATATATATATATATATACATATATATATATATATATATACATATATATAATTACATATATATATACATATATATAATTACATATATATATATATATATACATATATATAATCATATATATATATAGCATGGAGAACGGACGTTAAACGACGATGATGATATATATACTTATATATAATTACATATATATATATATATACTATATATATACATATATATATATGTACATATATATATACATATATATATACATATATATATATACATATATGTATATACATATACAGATACATATATATAGATACATATATGTATATACATATATATAGATACATATATGTATATACATATATATAGATACATATATATACTTATATATATATATATATATATATATATATATATATATATATATATATATATACGTACTAAGCTGGTGATAAAATGCAGACGGCTAGCTGGATGGATTCTCCAAACTTTCAGAACAAGAGAGAAGGAGACACTAATGGTCCTCTGGAAAACATTCATCCTCAGCCGCTTGGACTACTGCTCCCAACTATGGTCACCACACAATATGAAACTAACAGCAGAACTCAAAGCAAATCAAAGAAGCTACACAAAAAAGATCATCTCAATGCAAAATATCAGCTACTGGGAAAGACTGAAAGTATTAAACCTCTTCTCCCTAGAGCGAAGGCAGGAGAGATATGCAGTGATATACATCTGGAAAATCATGGAGGGTCTGGTCCCAAACTTTGGCATTCAAAGTTGCCCCAACCGCAGAACGGGGCGCCACTGCATGTTGCCAAAGATTCCAACATCACCATCAAAATACAGGACCAGATACTGCAACAGCTTGGGTTTCAGAGGACCACAGCTTTTGAACATCCTCCCTAAATGCCTGAGAGACTTACATGGTGTGGATGTGGGTTTCTTTAAAACTAAACTGGATCCCTTCTTGTCGGGAGTCCCAGATGAACCAATCCCATTTGAGGATCTCTTTCTCAATCAACTTCCAGTTTGCTTTATGAAAGTTTAAGTTGGAGAGATGGTGGATGCTTCGTATAGGCTGTGTGTCTACGGGGGCTTTTGGTCCATACATAGACAGCTCTATTATGTTGTGATCTGAGATCATTGTCGGCATCACTTTAACATTATGGATAATATCCATATTGTTTGTGAAGCAGAGATACAGTATATTATCTGCCCTTGTTGGTTACAGAACTATTTGCTCCATGAAAGAGGCATTTGTGAGATGGAGCAGGGACACTGCCTGTGCCTGCTGATGATGTGTCATCCCTGAGAGCATCTGCCCCCCCAGGCCATTCCACATTGGGGAAGTTAAAGTCACCTATGAAGAATACAATGTTGTGTTGTTCAAGGTTGGTGAGGACTTCTCCTATTTTTGTTAGGAGGTCTTCAAACATGCCTGGGTGATTTGGGGCATCTGTTGGGCGATATGTAGTGCATATGACGATATTCAGTTGTCTTATGTGTACAATTTGAGTGTCACACACTGAGTTTGAATATGACAACAGGACTTGGGGTGTGAGGTCATCACGGATGTACATTGCAACTCCACCATGGCTCCTCCCTTTTCTATATATATACATATATATATATATATATATATATACATATATATACATACATACATATATATACATATATATATATAAACTTATATATACATACATATATATATATACACATATATACATACATATATATATATATACACACATATATACATACATATATATATATACACATATATACATACATATATATATATATTATATATACATATATACATACATATATATATATATACATACATATATATATACATACATTACATATATATATATACATACCTATATATATATTCATATATACATACATATATATATACATACATACATATATATACATACATATATACATACATACATATATATATACATACATACATATATATATATACATACATATACATAAATATATACATATATATATATATACATATATACATAAATACATATATATCTATATATATATATATATACATATATATACATACATATATAAATATATATACATACATATATACATATATATACATACATATATACACATACATACATATATACACATACATATATATATACACATACATATATATATATATATATACATATATATATATATATATATATACACATACATACATATACATACATATATATATATATATATATATATATATATATATATATATATACATATACACATACATACATACATATATACATATACATATGGCACAAAGAATTGTCCGGCAGCTAACCTGGCTACAGCAAGCACAGAGAAGGAACCCTGCCCACCACTATGCAAGACCACCGCAGTCAACAGACACGGGATGGCCTCCACTAACGCCTGCACAGCCGTCACCCTAATACTTTAACTAAATATTGTGGGCCTGTTACATCAAAATAGAAACAAAATTTCTTTCCTGAGAGATCTTACTGCATGCAATCAAGCCCTATGCATAGCACTTGTGGAAACTCACCTCAACCCTGATATAGAGGACGCAGAAGTACACATACCAAACTATGCCATATTGCGAACAGACAGAAGGGAAAGGAGCCATGGTGGAGTTGCTGTATACACCCGAGATGATCTCACACCCCAGGTCTTAATGACATACTCAAATTCGGTATGTGACACTTTAACTGTATACGTAAGACAACATAATATAGTCATATGCAATACATATTGCCCACCGGATGCCCCAAATCACACAGGCAAGTTTGAAGATTGCCTCACAAGAATTAAAGAAATCCTCATGAATCTGGAACACCACGTGACCATATTTCTTATGGGTGATTTCAACTTCTCCAACGTCAAATGGCCCGAAGGTTACATACTCTCAGGAATGAATCATTGCAAGCAAGTAAAGCTGGAGTCCCTGCTCAACCTCACCAATGCCTTATTCATGGAGCAAGTTGTACTCAAGCCAACTAGGGCGAATAACATTCTGGATCTCTGCTTCACAAACAATACGGACATCATTCATGATGTGAAAGTGAAACCAACATCAGTTTCGGATCACAACATAATAGAGCTGTCTATGTTTGGGCCAAAAGTAACCAGTGACACACAGCCTAAAGGAAGCACCCGAAATCTCTCCAATCTGATCTTCCATAAAGCAGATTGGAAATCGATCCAAAAAGAGATCCTCAGAGGGGACTGGCCGGAATGTCTCTCCACACCAGATATTGACATGAAACTAGAATGTTTCATGTCTTCTGTGCAAGCCGTATGCCAGAAATATGTCCCAGAGCACAAGGCCAAAACAAATAGGAGCAAGATTCCAAGAGACAGGAAGATCCTCATGAAACAACAGACGAAGGTTGCAAATCGTCTCAACCTACATCCCAAAAGTAGCGAAACGTCCCGCCTAAAAACAACACTGATGGAGATTGAAAAAAGGCAGCAACAATCCTATGTGAAGGAGAAAGCAGACAAAGAAGCCTGGGTTATAAAAAATAATAAATCAAACCCAAAGGCCTTCTTTCATTATGTTTAAGAAACAGTCTCAGTGCACTACAAGATAGGACCCCTCCTCCAAAAGGATGGCTCCCTCACAGACAGTCCAACTAAGATCAGTGAGATGCTGAATGACCAGTTCAAAAGTGTCTTTACCACACCGTTGGAACACAGACAAGTGAACGAACCAGTGCACTTCTTTGCCGCCTCATCCATAACCAGCGAGGCGGTTACAATAGAATGTATTGACATAAGCGAAAAAGATGTCCTACTAGCCATAGATGAAGTGGACGCAAACTCAGCTGCTGGTCCAGATGGTTTCCCAGCCATCCTCCTCAAAGCGTGTAAGCATGCCCTGGCAAAACCCCTCAAGATTCTCTTCCAGAGCTTTCTTGCGAATGGCAAACTGCCAAGCAAGCTGAAGGAGGGAATAATATGCCCAATACATAAAGGGGGAAGTAGAGCAGATGCCAAAAACTATAGGCCTATCTCTCTGACTTCACACATCAGCAAAGTCATGGAACGGATAGTCAGAAAGAAACTAATCGCATTCCTTGAGGAAGATAACTTGCTGAGTGATACCCAGCATTGTTTTCGACCAGGTAGGAGCTGCCTGACCAAGCTCTTACAACATTATGACTGGGTGTTGAGGCAGTTACTCAACAAATCAAATGTGGACGTAATCTACCTTGATTTTGCAAAAGCTTTTGACAAGGTGGATCATGGTATGATATGCCACAAACTGCATGACCTCGGCATAGCTGGAAATCTTGGAGTGTGGTTACATGACTTCCTGAAAGATAGGAGTCAGGCAGTAGTGGTTAATGGAGCCACCTCTATGAACACACGAATAGTGAGCGGTGTTCCACAGGGCACTGTCTTGGGACCACTGCTTTTTATAGTGGCCCTCTCAGATATGCCTTCAAATTCCCGGATAGCCACTCAGGCCAGCTATGCAGACGATACGAAAGTCTCGCAGAAAATACAGAACCCCAGTGATGTTGCACACCTGCAGCAGGAGTTGGACTCAATCTACAGATGGGCTGAGGATAATAATATGCAGTTTAATGCTGAAAAATTCCAGGCCCTGCTCTACCAGCATCCAAAACTGAATATTAAACTTACAGGATACACCGGTCCACAGGGAATTTCAATCCCAGAGCCTAAGTCTGTGAGGGACCTGGGTATCGACATGAGTGATGATACCTCTTTCCAAGTGCACATTACCAGGATGGCGACAAAGTGCAGACGACTGACTGGGTGGATCCTGAGAACATTCAGAACCAGAGATAAGGAAACTATGATGGTCCTCTGGTGGACATTCGTCCTCAGCCGCCTGGATTACTGCTCATAGATATGGTCACCCACCAGTGTAAAATTAACAGCGGACCTTGAAGC
>NC_043014.1:16397096-16437096 GCF_006345805.1 Octopus sinensis | reverse complement strand
TAACAGTGACAACCATCAAGTATTGACTAACCGGCCTAATTATGAAACACTTATAGACAGAAGACACTCTCTGCCATCAGATAACCATAATCAGAAAATGATGGACCTTGATGAAGAGTCAAATAAAGCTCTTTTACCGAATGCTAAGCAATATTCACTCACATCTAGCCTTATTGATCCTCAGATGATTAAATATGAAAATCAAGATTCGTCAGGAAAGGGGTCAAACCAGAATGACAATTTAATATATAAAGATGCTTTTGTTGGATCCTATGATAAGATGTTGTCACGCTCTTTAGAAAGTCAGGTACTGAATCAAAATGGAATAGTGGATTCTATCTCCAATGAATTGTTCTATCCAAAAGACTCACGTATGTCACCAGAAGATGTGGCTTTATCAAATAAAATGTTGGTGTCATCACCCTCCATGATGGTCTCTTCACCATCAACAGAAAACATGATGGCGAGACAGGGACATAATGTTGGACTTGGAGATGCTGATGGAAGTAAATTGACAGATTATCCCAAAGAAAATTTAGGTAGAATGGATACTGCTATAAAAATGTGAGTCCTGCTTTTATATTTGTATTATTGTGCTTTGACTTGCTTTAACAAAATTGTTTCCTAACTTTTGTAGTAGGCATCACTATGAATTTTTGAAAATATGTAAATCTAACTTCCACCGTACCTTTCTTTGGAGAACATCCAAAGAAACATTTGTGAAATTTAGATGAATATTTGAGGAAATATGTCAAATTGGTTGAAATCTTGCCCAATTAAGTCTAAATGAATAATTAGCCATATTTGTAATGTCATATCTTTGAAACTGAGGTGATAATCATATACAAATTAATAGTGTCCATGGCATAGCAGTTGCCTTTTTTCTTTTTATTTGCTAGTTCTTGATAATGAAATTTTTGTTTCAGCAGTTTTTAAAAATATTTACGTAAAGCCTATTTTTTTGCATGTAACAACCAGCTGATTTCATGAGGTTTTCAGACCTTATTAAATCCCAAAGTTCAATCCAGAAGGGGCACATTTGTGGTAGGTATAGAACTAAATGAATCCCGAGATTTTGGAACATGATACTACTTCAATTAAATTTTAATGGACAATTAAAAATGGCTATAAACAGTAGAGTTTTGGATCAGGATGCCCACATAAGTTGGATTTTCTCCATTTTGATGAGGATTTTTCCTTTTTTTTTTCATCACAACCTTGGAAATAATGGTGGGAAGCTTTTTATGAAAAAAACTTTTGAAAATTTATGATCTCCCCCTTCACCTTCCTGGACCAATTTTGGCTTTTTTTAAAACTAAGCCTTTAAAAACAATGGGAGAAGACTTGTGGGGTGGGGGGAGGATTGAAAATATTTTCAAACGAAAGGATGTGATTAAAGGGAGATTTAGCTGTTGTTCCTAGCACATCCCACAACCACCTACTACTTTTCTCAAAATTGCATGTAGACTTAGATTAAAAAAAAACAAAATGTGAAAGCTAATTTCTTGTTTTTAGCATTAAAAACATCTGTAACTTGCAGCAAACTTGTTTGTAGGTGTGAGAGAAAAACCCCAAACAAATCAGACCTACTTGTGAAAATATAAACACTACTACAGATTATCTGACTATATTTAAAATTGGGGAGAAAAAAAACATCACATCGGACTTTAATAGTCTACAAAATAAAATCCATTGCATAATATGATTTTTATTGGTGAAATTTGGCCAATATTCTTCAAAGAAAAATGAAATTTACATGTACAAGAATATCCACTAGGTAAAACTTGGACCTCCCTCTCTATACATTAAAACAGAGAGAGGGAATAAACAAAATTCAGAATATGCTGATTCCATGCTAATTTTGAGCTCAATTTACTCTTTACTCTTTTAATTGTTTCGGTCATTTGACTGCGGCCATGCTGGAGCACCGCCTTTAGTCGAGCAAATTGACCCCGGGACTTATTCTTTGTAAGCCCAGTACTTATCCTATCGGTCTCTTTTGCCGAACCACTAAGTGACGGGCATGTAAACACACCAGCATCGGTTGTCAAGCAATGCTAGGAGGACAAACACAGACACACACATATATATATACAGACAGTAGACACTTTAAAATAGTATTGAGTTCTTTACTGTTTTTGAACTGTAAGTTTTCTAATCAAATGATTAGGCACATCATATATATATATATATATATATATATATATATACATACACATATATATATATGTACAAACACTCACACATATATTTGCATATGTCTATATATTCACATGTATATATTACGCATAAAAGTTCTCATGTATATACAAATATCCTTCTATACACACACACAACACACATTTATAGTCATGTACACAGGTGTGTGTGTGTATATATATATATATATATATATATATACATCACATAAGATATATATATATAGATATATATATACATGTAGATGTGTGTTTGTGTGTATATATATACATGTGTATCTTGTATAATTGTATAAACTGTTACATTTCTAAAATGTTGATGTTATTGTTCATTTTTTTGCTTTGATTTTTTGTCAATGTTTTTTGTTTGTTTTTGTCAATGTTTTTTTTTGTTGTTTTTATAAAGAAGGGGGGAGAGCATTGGGTAGGGGCCTCTGGAGCAGGAGGACAGGGCAAAGGGCCTTTGTTTGGTTTATTAGTTTGTATTTTTGGTTGATTGAACAGTGGTAGAGCTTTACATAAAACACACACACACACACACACACACATATATATATATACATAATGTATGCGTGTTTAGTGTGTAAATATGCGTGTATACACACGCATATTACAAATGTGTGATATATGTATGTATATACATATGTATATGTGTGTGTGTATATATATATACATATAATATATATTTGTGATATATATATAAATATATATATACATATATATTCATGTATATAAATAAATATAGAGTGAATAGAACACAAGTGTATATAATATATACACACACACACATACGTTATATATGTATAAGTATACATACATATATATATACATACAGTTATATATATAATTACACTTCAGCAATGAACTTATGGAGGCACATATGGAGGAGGTGATCTTTAGGGGGGTTGCACGTGGGGGCGCGGCTGTTTCTTGCCCTGCGACGCAGTGACAGGAGGTGGTGGCTCATACGGTTGCGAGCCGAGTATGGGTTCGTTTACTCCACCGTCGCTGCAAGGCCCACCTCTTCTTCGGTCTGGGTCGGGGTCGACTGGGTGCCCTCGCCGGCAGACGAGAGCGACATCATTCCTCTCCGATTCTTTCGGTAACGGATGCAAGTAATGAGCAGGGCCAGAAGCAATATGGACACGATGGTGATATCAAGGACAATGGTTGAAATAGGAATATCGTTCTCATCATCAGACTGTGGTTTCTTGAGTTCTGGTGTTGTTGTTGCTGCCATTGTGGTACTCGGCATTGGGTTGATATTGAGTTCTGGTGTTGTTGATGCTACCATTGTGGTGCTCGGCATTGGGTTGATATTGAGTTCTGGTGTTGTTGCTGCTGCCATTGTGGTGCTCGGCATTGGGTTGATATTGAGTTCTGGTGTTGTTGATGCTACCATTGTGGTGCTCGGCATTGGGTTGATATAGACCCCAGCACAAGCTCCCATCGGGATTATTTGGGCCGATTGCAGCTTGAAAGGTTTCATTGCTTTCCTTGCTGAACGTTTCACCCGCTTTTTGTCATCAACTAGGCGTTCAAAAAGGGCTTTGGTAGCATCATCGGGGCATTTTGTGCCGACGAGAGTGTTGTTTGTCCACGACACCTCCACGGACCCCTCTGTTATTTCGAGCACTGTGACGCTGCTCGCATCTGCGTCTCCGTACAATTTGCCGATCTTGTCAATGAGATCGAGCCTCGAGTCGAGGTTTGACATGAACTTCTTGTACTCCATACTGAACTTCATCTTGATCTTGTGGGTTACCTTGTTGCTCTTGAGGTTCTTGTTCTTCAGAACCTTCACGAGGAAGTCCATGTTGTTGAACATTCCATCACTGTTTATCGCCACCACTGTCACGTTGAGGATGCCCACATTGCTTTCCATTGGCAGCCCAATTATACTCTTGTTATTGGCCGGGTCTCGCTGCAGCCAAATGTTGGGAGGGAGTTGCTTAAGGAAAAATGCCAGCGTCAAGCGGTCGCTGGGATCCTTGCAGTCAATGAACGTGTCAGATGGCACAGAGAAGTAGGCTCGCTTCCCGGCCTCGAATTCCTGTACAGGAATCCTGTGTGCTATTCGTGGTTTTAGCTTTCTTGCGCGACTGCAATATTCGGGCATGCTGATGGCCATTCCATCTGTATGTCGGTGGTGGGTCTTGTGTGAATGCAGGTGGGTGCGCGTCGGTGCAATGTCAGTGACAGCCGGTGTGGCCATGATGGCTGCACGCCTTACCCTCTTCTCAGGCAGGGTTACTTGTCTGTTTGTCACATGCCACCCTACAACTCCATGACCGAGGAGCCCGGACAAGGTGCCATTTGCTGAAATTGATTCCACCCTCTGTAGAACGTTCATGTGCTGCAGCTCCACTCGGCCACAACCAACCAGCCATGTGACAAGCACCCCGGGGTGTTTTGCGATTTTTGTGTCACCGGGCCCTGATACAAGGGTAGATGAGGACGATGTGTCTGGGGTGACTGCATGGACAGGAGGGATGGGCCTGTTGCCAGTGGTGGCAGGACCGACCTTAAACATCTCAGACACAAGCTCCAGATTGTGCTCCAGTTTCTTTAACAGTCCCACAATGCCGTGGGGAGGAAGTTGATCAAGGTCTGCATCAACAATTAGCGTAAATGCAGTCTCTGGCTCCTGGGTCATGCATCGGATGACTGGTGGAAAATTTGAACCTTTGCTGTTCTTCTTTGATGATGAACCACTGATTGCTGTTGCTGCTGCCGCCATTGTGGCGGGTTTCGAGCTTTCTTTGGTCACATGAATCGAGAAGACATCTTTGGCGAACTGACTAACAGCTCCTTGGTCCTCAGCCTGCGCCACAACCTCGATGTAATACTGGGCGATGTCTGCTGGTTTCGGGACTCCAGAGAAGGTACGAGTCTCAACGTCGAAATACAACCACTTGGGTAGGGTCGTCTTGCCAGCCTCCATTACCTGGAAAGAATAGAAAAAGGAGGAATGATTAGATATTTTAGCTGATGAAGGACAAAAAGAAATCATTTAAAAGCAAAAATTAAAACAAAAAACACCAATAACAAACTATAGATGCAGATACAGCTTAAAAATAAAAATAATAATAACTATAGGCACAGGAGTGGCTGTGTGGTAAGTAGCTTGCTAACCAACCACATGGTTCTGGGTTCAGTCCCACTGCGTGGCATCTTGGGCAAGTGTCTTCTGCTATAGCCTCGGGCCGACCAATGCCTTGTGAGTGGATTTGGTAGACGGAAACTGAAAGAAGCCCGTCGTATATATGCGTTTATGTGTTTGTCCCCCTAGCATTGCTTGACAACCGATGCTGGTGTGTTTACGTCGCCGTCACTTCGCGGTTCAGCAAAAGAGACCGATAGAATAAGTACTGGGCTTACAAAGAATAAGTCCCGGGGTCGATTTGCTCGACTAAAGGCGGTGCTCCAGCATGGCCGCAGTCAAATGACTGAAACAAGTAAAAGAGTAAAAGAGTAATCCTTTCTACTGTAGGCACAAGGCCTGAAATTTTGGGAGAGGGGACTGATTGATCACATCGACCCCAGTGTTTCACTGGTACTTAAATTTATCAAACCTGAAAGGATGAAAGGCAAAGATGACCTCAGCAGAGTTTGAACTTAGAACGTAGAGACAGGCAAAATACTTCTAAGCATTTTACCTAAGACTGCTTATTGTTCTCAAATATCTAGATATCAGCAACAACAACAACAACAACTATAACCAGTAATATTAATCACAGCTATACCATACATTAGATCTAGTTAGTTAGTTAATTTTTTGGCTCGAAAAGCAAAAAGCAAGGCCATGTAGGGGGACATGGAGTTATGTACAGGGTGGTGTTCATGTAAATAGTTCAGGCCACTTGAGGTCTAAAGTATAGTAGAATGCCTGCCCATGGTAGTTTGCAGAAGTTTGGGGACTTTTATAACTGACCTTAGTCATTTTACTACACAGCTAATAGGCTGACCTGCCAACTTTTGTTGTTCCAGATGGCTGAAACAACTTTCTGACAGACCCAACTGAAACACTTTGTTACAGTTAACCAATCTGTAGAATGTAATTGTGATGTGAAGACAAGTAGGAAGCTTGCTTGTAACTGTCCTAAATTATTGTAATTTCAGTATTTCATTATCATACATCTAATAAGCTGACCTGCCAACTTTTGTTGTTCCATATTAGCCCTTTCATTACTGTATTTATTTTGAGATGCTCTGTGTTTCTTTCAATTATTCTAAATATAACAAAGAATTTAGCAAAATAACTTAGTTATCATTCAGCTACTGTTAGGAACATAAATTGTGACTGAGGTTTGATAGAAGATTTTAATTCAAAACTTATGGAAACAAGAAATTTGTACTCAGAGCCAGAGCCGGTTTCAGCCGGGTTGGTAACGAAAGGGTTAAAGGAGACAGCTATTAGAGCACTTTGAACCCATCCTACAAAACACTGTTTGTTACAGTTGACTGGTTTGTAGAATGAAATCAGGATGTGAAGAGAATTTGGAAGGTCACCACACAATGGAGTTTTGCATTCTAACTGTCCTAAATTATTGGAATTTCATTATCGTACATTTAATAAAGCTGACCTGCCAACTTTTGTTGTTCCAGATTGAAGAAGGCAGCTGTAACAGCAATTTGGAAACATCCTGCTATAAACACTGCTTGTCTTGGTTGCTGAGTTTGCAGAATGTAGCTGTGAGGTTTGGAAGCTTTTTATGGAATACAATTTGTGCTAATCACAGCAAAACCATTAAACATCTCTTTTTTTTTTTTTCTTTTTGCATGTCACAGCTGAATAAATTTTGTGTTCTGTCTTATTATCGTACACCTAACAAGCCAACTTTTGTTATTCCAGATTGAAGGAGATGGCCACAGCAGAACTTTGGAAACATCAAAGAGCATGGTTCTGGACCGTTTCACTTCGGAGGACTTCCGTGGGGTCTTCACGAAGTAGCTGAAGCACTTACAACAAATGTATTAAAGTCAGGGGATCCTACTTTGAAGGAGTTTTGGACATGTCGTGGTTGACCAGTTTGCAGAATGAAGACAATTTAGAGGCTTGCTATGCAATGAAATTTTCTGTTCTGTCTTATGTTATTGTAATTTCAGTATATCTTTATTATTATTATTATTATTATTATACATAAAATAAGCTGACCTGCCAACTTTTGTTACTCCAGATTGAAGAAGAAGGTTGTAACAGCAATTTGGACGCACCCTGTTAAGCACGGCTGGTCACAGTTGACAAGTTTGCAGAATGAAGTTCAGGACATGAAGACAATTTGGAAGCTTGCTATGGAAACCTTATGAAATGCCCCAGACTGGCAGAGAGGAGGGGAGAGACAATGAGAGGTATGAGTGGGAGAAAGAGACATGAGAACACCAGAGATGGCTGGGGTAAATTGGCAATCATGCGTCTGTGTGTCTATAAAGACAATAAGCAAACAGATTGGGATTGGCCCCTGTGCACAGAATTATTCATGAAGGTGCAAAAGTTTGCACCAAGTTTGCTCCCAGGGTGCTCAATGGTGAGCATTCTGGGAATGGACTACTTGGCAAGGATGGGCTTGAATAAAAGTTGGGATGGTCAGAGCTGGAACATCAAGACTGACCTGGGGCTAAACAACATCTCCACTCACACACACAATACCAAATGGAGCTTTTATGTGGTCACATCACATGCTCGAAAAAGCAACCAAATTCCCCTCAAATCACACACCACTGTATCTCTCATTAGACAAATATAGTCTTGGCTCTTTCCAGCTGTGGGAAAAATATGGGATGGTCATAGCTGGATTGCTTTTGATCATAAAAAGCCTCCTTGTTTAGAGCTGACCCAGGCCTATATATGACAACACTTAACCACAGGCATCATTTTAATTATATGTTGAAAGCTTACACACACACACACACACAGAGTCATATAACGATCACACACATATCAAAAATCACATATAAACACACACCCCACCATCACAAATTTTACACACACACACACACTATACCAACCTCACAAACCATAAGACATACATACACACACAGAGGAGATAAACAACATACATACACACACACATATACATATACACAAACACAGCATACATATATATATATATATATTCACACACAGATAAGCAACGTACACGCACATACATACAAACACATACATATATATTTCTTTACTGCCCACAAGGGGCTAAAGACACAGAGGAGACAAACAAGGACAGACAAAGGGATTAAGTCGATTACATCAACCCCAGTGCATAATTGGTATGTAATTTATCGACCCCGAAAGGATGAAAGGCAAAGTCGACCTTGGCGGAATTTGAACTCAGAACGTAACGACAGACGAAATACCGCTAAGCATTTCGCCCTGCGTGCTAACGTTTCTGCCAGCTCGCCGCCTTAAAACGCATACATGTAGACACACAAGGTAGACAACACACACACACACACACAAGGCAGGAAGCTAGCAGAAACGTTAGCACGCCGGGTGAAATGCTGATTAGTGGTGTTATTGTCTGTCTTTATGTTCTGAGTTCAAATTCCGCCAAGATCGACTTCGCCTTTCATTCTTTTGGAGTCAATAAATGAAGTACCTATTTCTTTACTAACCACAAGGGGCTAAACACAGAGAGGACAAACAAGGACAGACAAACGGATTAAGTCGATTACATCGACCCCAGTGTGTAACTGGTACTTTATTTATCGACTCCGAAAGGATGAAAGGCAAAAATCGACCTCGGCAGAATTTGAACTCAGAACGTAACGGCGGATGAAATATGGCTACGCATTTCGCATGGCGTGCTAACGTTTCTGCCAGGTCACCACCTTTATATATACATATATATATATATATACACATATATATATATATACATACATATATATATATATATACATACATATATATATACATACATATATATATATACATACATATATATATATATATATATATATATATATATACATACATATATATACATACATATATATATATATATACATATATATATATATATATATGTATATACATATATATATATACACACACACACACACACATATATATATATATATATATATATACATATATATATACACACATATATATATACATATATATATATATATACATATATATATGCACACACACATATATATATACACACACATACATATATATATATGCACACACACACATATATATATATATATACACACACACACACACATATATATATATATATATATATATAGATAGTAACGAAAAATTTTTTTAAAAATGCAGAATGCTCAAATGAAGAAAATTTTAATAAAATAAGAAATTGATAAAATATATAAATATATATTTATTCAACCGGTTTTCGTCATTGTATGACTTGTCAAGAATATTTATGTTTTAAAAAGTTTTTTTAAAAATTAGAAAGGGGAAAAAAAGAAAATTGCATTGTTTTTTGCAAAAGAATAATGATAAAAATGTACAAAAATTAAAAAATAAGTACTCCGATACATTGTGAGTTCGTTGTGTATCTTGAGTTTTATGATTGTTCATGAAAAAATTACCTTGAGGTATAAAGATCCAAAGGGATTAAGAGCATGTGTTCTGTGGTTTAATTCAGCATTACTACTACTTCCTGTCCTGCCAACATGCTGAATTAAACCACACAACACATGCTCTTAATCCCTTTGGATCTTTATACCTCAAGGTAATTTTTTCATGAACAATCATAAAACTCCAGATACACAACGAACTCACAATGTATCGGAGTACTTATTTTTTAATTTTTGTACATTTTTATCATTATTCTTTTGCAAAAAACAATGCAATTTTCTTTTTTTCCCCTTTCTAATTTTTAAAAAAACTTTTTAAAACATAAATATTCTTGACAAGTCATACAATGACGAAAACTGGTTGAATAAATATATATTTATATATTTTATCAATTTCTCATTTTATTAAAATTTTCTTTCATTTGAGCATTCTGCATTTAAAAAAAAATTTTTCCTTACTTATCATTTCTCCACGTGCGGTCAACACAACCCCACCATTTATTGATCTATATATATATATATATATATATATATATATATATATATATATATATATATATACACACATATATACACACATATATATATATCTATATATACACACATATAGATGTTCATAGAGGCCCTTTCAGACATGCCTTCAGTTGCTACGATGACCACCCTTGCTAGCTATGCAGATGATACAAAATTCTCCCACGCAATACAAAACACTGAAAATATTGTGCATCTGCAACAGGAGTTGGACACAATATACAGGTGGGCTGAGGACAACAACATGCAGTTTAATGCAGGTAAGTTCCAGGCCCTGCGCTACTGGCACACAAAGGTAAACGACGTGCAGACTGGATACACTGGCCCAGGAAGAATTGCAATCCCTGAGTCAAAATCAGTGCGTGACCTGGGCATTGACATGAGCAATGATGCATCTTTCCAAGTGCATATTGCTAATCTGGTGATAAAATGCAGACGGCTAGCTGGATGGATTCTCCGAACTTTCAGAACAAGAGAGAAGGAGACACTGATGGTCCTATGGAAAACATTCGTCCTCTGCCGCTTGGACTACTGTTCCCAACTGTGGTCACCACACAATATAAAACTAACAGCAGAACTCGAAGCAATTCAGAGAAGCTACACAAAGAAAATCGTCTCAATGCAAAATATCAGCTACTGGGAAAGACTGAAGATATTAAACCTCTTCTCCCTAGAGCAGAGGCGGGAGAGATATGCAGTGATATACATCTGGAAAATCCTGGAGGGTCTTGTCCCAAATTTTGGCATTCAAAGTTACCCCAACCGCAGAACGGGGCGCCACTGCATGGTGCCAAGGATTCCAACATCACCATCAAAATACAGGTCCAGATACTGCAACAGCTTGGGTTTCAGAGGACCACAGCTCTTTAACATCCTCCCTAAATGCCTGAGAGACTTACATGGTGTGGATGTGGGTTTCTTTAAAACTAAACTGGATCTCTTCTTGTTGGGAGTCCTAGATGAACCTACCTCACGACAGGAGACACGGATGCGGGCAGCAGCATTGAACTCCCTTGTTGATCAAGTGCCACGTATCAGAGGTGGATTCACACATTAGTGTAGCTCATTCAGCGGTGGTACCCCAGCATGGCCGTGGCCTTCGGGCTAAAACATTTTTCAGGATTTAAGGATATATATATATATACATATATATACATACAGACACCCATAGATATATTGTTTTGTCTACATGGAGTTCCCATCAACCAACTTCTACATACATCCTCTACTCTCACCTCTCCCCACCACCATCTACCCTCCAACCCCTCCCTGCTTTCCTGCATTACAACTTCATTATACATTATAATGTAAAGACAACGACAATAACGAACGTAGGTACACTAGAGATATATATCTATATATGTGTGTGTATATATAGCTTGGCAGATTGATGGACAGACGGATATATAGAGAGGCCATAGCCTGGAAATTAAATTCACATCAGTGTTCATATTGGGAGTGCTTAAATTCAAAAGGCTAAACATGGATGTGTGTGTGTATTCTTTCTTTTCTTTTACTGTTTTACTTGTTTCAGTCATTTGACTGCGGCCATGCTGGAGCACCACCTTTAATTGAACAAATTGACCCTGGGACTTATTCTTTGTAAGCCCAGTACTTATTCTATCGGTCTCTTTTACGTCCCTGTCACTTAGTGGTTCGGCAAAAAGAGACCGATAGAATAAGTACTGGGCTTACAAAGAATAAGTCCTGGGGTCAAGTTGCTCGACTAAAGGCGGTGCTCCAGCATGGCCGCAGTCAAATGACTGAAACAAGTAAAAGAGTTAAAAGAGTAATGTGGCTGTGTGGTAAGAAGCTTACTTCCCAACCACATGGTTCTGGGTTCAGTCCCACTGCATGGCAGCTTGGGCAAGTGTCTTGAGTGGATTTGGTAGATGGAAACTGAAAGAACCCCATCAGGTGTGTGTTTGTCCCACACAACTGTTTGGCAACCAGCCTTGGTGTATTTACATCCTCATAACTTAGAGGTTCAGCAAAAAAATCTAATAGAACAAGCACCAGGGTGAAAATGGTGCCCCAGCATGACCAGAGTCCCATGCCCAAACCCACTTACAAGGCTTACGGTCAGCCCAGGGCTTGAAAAGAAAACACTTGTCCAAGGTGGTGTGCAGTAAGGTTGAACCCAAATCAACATAGTGGTTGAGAAGCCAGGATTTGAACTCCTGACCTTACAATCGTGAACCCTATACCCTAGCACTAAGCCACGTGCTTTCACAGGAGGGAAGAAACAACACAAGGTACCACTGCAATCCGAAACAAATTAATAACAAGAAGTTGAGGCTTTCATCCAGGCCTGCTGTGATCCAGTCAGCCTGTGGCACCAGTGATGTGACATACAGCAGTGAAGGTAACAGCAAACTGTTATTTTTAGCAAGGTGGGTGACCACATATATGTACCCTCCTTGCTCCAAGCTGCGAGACGTTCAGTGATGTTGTGGCAAGGAAGCCTCTCCCTCTATATAGCACACAAGTGACTACCCCCGCCTCCGTCAATGTTTCATGCATTGGTCAGACAGATAAATTTGGTACAACTTCATTAAATATTAGGATTAATTGATTAACTAATGGACTCATTAATTATGTATGACATTATATAATAAATTTGGCTGGAATAGAAATTGTAGTAATCAGTCAACCGAACAATGAAAGTAACTAGGGTTAGGGTTATCAGATTTGCTAGAAATAACAGTTAAACCTTTGTTGAATCTTACAATGATGTCGTGTAAAACTGAAGGCTGTACAACAACCACTAATACTAACTACTTTACTATACATTAGATAATGTAGTCCTAGATATACTATGTCTGAATAAAAGATGGGATGGTCACAGCTGGAACATCTTTGATCATAGGTCTGTCTGGATCAGGACTGACTTGGGGTTAAACAAGAACTATAGCCACTAATACTAACTACAATACTATACATTGGATAATGTAGCCACTAATACTAACTACTATACTATACATTAGATAATGTAGTCCTAGATACACTATGTCTAAATAAAAGATGGGATGGTCACAGCTGGGACATCTTTGATCATAGGTCTGTCTGGATCAGGACTGACTTGGGGTTAAACAAGAACTATAGCCACTAATACTAACTACAATACTATACATTGGATAATGTAGTCCTAGATACACTATGCCTGAATAAAAGATGTGACTGAATAGAAGACAGGATGGTCACAGCTGGAGCATCTTTGATCATGAGGCTGTCTGGATGAGGACTGATCTTGAGCTAAACAAGGTAAGAAGAGATTTTTTTTGTCAGTCAGCTGTTAGGATAAAGAGGTGAGTGTGAGTGTGTGGAGTGGAGTATGACACTTGAGTGTGAGAGAGGAGTAACAATGTGGCAGTGAGGCTTTTTATCTTCATTGCACACGTACACACTTTATCATAAAACCTCACACGCACACACACAATCAAAGCCTCTCACTCACATTTAAACACACTCCCTCACACCTTTATACACGTGCACACACACACACACCACTACGATAGGAACCAAGTACGATATTGATCGTCAGTTGAATCGGACAATCATTATCAATCAGCTGTTCAATCGACCGAATTAAGTGCGAGAAGTGGCTGAGTATCCCATGGACACGTGTAACCCTAATGTAATTCTCACACAGCACCGGCGTGACACAGTAACACAGATGGAGGCCTTTGAAACACCAACACCACTACTACTACTATCGGTGTTGTACTCACCACCATTCACAAGGCTTTGGTGGTCAGCCCAGGGCTATAGGGAAAGACAGTTGCCAAGGTGCCACACAGTGGAATTGAACCTGAGACCACTGTGGTAGGGAAGCAAACTTCTTCACCAATGAACAATGCCATGGTTTTGTGGCACATTGCTGTACCCAAGAAGACCTGCCCACCACAACAGAATGGAGATCCTAAAACCAAAGTGCCATGTAAGACAAGCATTAGTGTGAGTGCTGGTGTCACGTAAAAAGCACCCAGTGTGAGGGGGGAGGTATCCAGCTGTGGAAACCAAAACCAAAGCAGACATGGAACCTCCTGTGGACCCTGGCCTTGCAAGTTCCTCCTATGAAACTATCCAACACATGCCAGCATGGAAAAGAAGAACTTAAATGTTGATGACAACGGTGCTTATTGAGTAAGGAGCAGATGATGCCCTTTTGATTCTCTGACAGGCTGCGAGAAACTTAAGCAAGGTGGAATGAAGGGCCTTGCTCAAGAACTCACATGCATTCACTAAGAGACCGTATATCTTCATGAATATTCCAAAAATCTTAAATTCCCTCTTAGTCTGTGTGCATGAGAAATATATATACACATACATGAATACACACACACACACATATAGACATACATATATGCATACATAAATACATACAAATACATATACACATACATACTTATACACAACTACATACACACACACACGCATGTATATATATATATATATATATATTTTTTTTTTTTCTTTATTACCCACCAGGGGCTATACACAGAGGGGACAAACAAGGACAGACAAACGGATTAAGTCGATTACATCGAACCCCAGTGCATAACTGGTACTTAATTTTATCCCGAAAGGATGAAAGGCAAAGTCCACCTCGGCGGAATTTGGAACTCGGAATGTAACAGCAGACGAAATACGGCTACGAAATACATGCTAACGCTTCTGCCAACCCGCCGCCTTTATATATATATATTACATACAACTGAAGTACTAAATAATCCTCCAGTTTCATATTAAATTGTTTTTAGATACGATCTGACATAAAAAACAAGCATTTGGGTGAGAGAGTAATTGCATTCATACCCAGACTGACGACGGTTAACAGAAAGTATCAGATACACTTGTATAACCATACACATATATATAGTGTGTGTGTGTGTATATATATATATATATATATATGTAATGTGTACATCATAGTCTATATGGATACAATGATTTTGCATGCGAGCTAGATTGCGTATACATATGTGTACATGCATTTGTGTGTTTATTTTAGCTTTGTATTTATACGTCTGTATATGTATGTGGTCTGCGCACATCTATCTGTGTATTTTGATGTATATATGTATAGTGTAATATGAATATGTACTGTTGTGTAATATTTTAATGCATTTTAACATTTTATTTTCAATTTTCATGTATTAATTATATTTCCTTTATTAATGACAATATGTATTTTAACCAAAGATTTGATGTAAGGTTTTTTCCTCGAATTTCATAATTTTTATATATATATATATTTTTTTTGAGCTCATTTTCGTTTATCGCTCGAAAATTTGACCGTTATTTGTAAAGGACCAATCAAACAAGTCCATTTTTAAAGGTGTAGCGTTTATACTAGTCTGGATAGAATTGACATATCGGTTCTATTCTAGCAAAAACTGTCCGACGAACGGCAACGTGAAACTCAGAGTAACAGGTTTTGTTGAATTTTCTGCTGATTTAAATAAAGCATATTACTCTACCACTGGTATTTGAGTACTCTTTTTTCCACCTTGTTTCACATTTATGTGTTTACTCCGGTATATATATATATATATATATATATATATATATAGTAATCAAGTACATATACACACCAGGCCATAGGATGAAACTCCATGTGAATACACATACACACACAAATGTGGATGTAAACACAAACATTGCATCATCATCATCATCTTTTTAGTTTATTTTCATACTGACATTGTTGTTTCTTTCCATTTCATATCATTATTAAGGAATGAGAGAGAGCAGCGCCAGCCATTGTTATTATTGTTATTACTTCTCTATAGCTATTATGTTACACTCACAAGAGACATGTGGAAGTTTTCTATTCCTACATGTTCCCCAAGGCTACGCTGACACACAAACTTATCTACCGTACAACATAGCAGGCCCCTGTCACTGAAGGGTGACTGTGCCTATCCAGACATGCACGCACTTTCCCATGGGGCAGGGGTAGGGATTTGGGGGGAGGCGGGAACTTCCACAGAGGGACTGGCTACATTACTAATGAACCTCACTTTCCCCTACCCCTCTCCACTCCACGGGTTCAGTCACATTGCATGGCACCTTGGGCAAGTGGATTTGGTAGACAGAAACTGAAAGCCCGTCATATCTATCTAGGTGGTGCTCCAGCTTGGCCACAGTCAAATGACTGGAACACATAAAACAATAAAAAATAAGATATATAATGAGAACGCATGGTCTTATGGTTGAGAAACGCTGGGTTTAAAGTGTGACAGAGAGGTCTTGCTATAGAAGAGATACATGGTTAGCTGGCCAGAGAGAAGGAGGGCAGAAATAGGTGTGCTGTTTGTAAAGGAGGTACATGGCTACCTAGGCAGAGGTAAGGGCAAGCGATGGTTGGAGAGAGAGTGATCAAGAATGAGGGCAGAAACTGGTTTGTTGCTGTGGAGGAGATATAAGCTTACACCACCAAAGGGAGTAGGAGGTAGCAAGAGCGGGAGAGGGTGAAGTGCCAGGGGATACTCGCAAGGAATGGGGATCATCATCGTTTAACGTCCGCTTTCTATGCTGGCATGGGTTGGACGATTTGATTGAGGGCTCGTGAACCAAATGGCTGCACCAGGCTTCAATCTTGACTTGGCAGAGTTTCTACAGCTGGATGCCCTTCCTAACACCAACCACTCCGAGAGTGTAGTGGGTGTTTTTACGTGCCACTGGCACAGGGGCCAGTCAGGTGGTACTGGCAACTACCTTGCTCGAATCTTTTTACACATGCCACCGGCACAGGTGCCAGTAAGGCGACGCTGGTAACAATCATGCATAAATGGGATTGTAGAGTAAAGAAGAGAGAGAAAAATGTGAATAAATAAGTATCACATTTGGTAGAATAATCCAAATACGAAAGGGTTAAAAAAAAGGGACAACAGTGGGGGTTGAAGGGATGGAGCAGAAATCAATATAAAAGCAATGCAAAACGAGAGAAATGAAAAGTGCAAGAGATGGGGTACATACCTTGAATGACTTTATGTCTCCTTTGAACACATCATTTGGTAAGGGATAGGTAAACAAGCGTCCTACGTAGGCTGTCGTATCTCCAATACCCCACATTAATGACACGGGGTCACAATGAACGGCGGTGGTAGATGCAGTGGCGGCGGTAGTGGTGGCTGCGTGATTTGCCTCTCCCTTTTTGCTTTTGTCGAGGGACTTCAAGTAACTTTGGATGTCGTTGAGTTTCAGCTGCATGCTGGCTGCCACGGGTGCCGGTGGTGGGGCCCCGACGTCCCTCTCCATGTCGAATATGCCATCAGCGGGTTGCTGCTGTTGGTGCTGTGCCTCCAGTGCAAAGGTTGGCTGCATCAGCAGTGCAATGCACAGGATGAGTGTCATCCAGAGGCAGAGGGGCGAGAGGAAGTGGCGTCTGTGTGGGGCCATGTGGGTGGCTGAGGAAGTGGCTGGGAGCAGCAGCATGTAAGTGGGGCACCTGGAAGAGAAAGAAGAAAAAGTATTTAGAAATATATAAAGGCACAATACAAGCATTTAGTGTATTCCAAGATATACAGAGGCATAGATACATACACATTTATGTACATACGAGGTGCTATCAAAAAGTTCTCGGACTCGTTATAATTAATAAAAGATAACTTGTTTATCTAAGTTTTAACATTGTCTCTTCAAAACAGTCACCTTGCATAAATATGTATGCGTATATATATATATAACCTATGCTAGCGTGGAAAACGGACGTTAAACGATGATGATGATGATATATATATATATATATACACACATACATATATAAACACACATATACATACATATATATATACACACACACACACACATATATATATATATACATACACACACACACATATATATATACACATGGAGGTTACGGAGAGGGTCATAGCCCAACTGATTAGGGAGAGAGTCAACTTGGACGAGATGCAGTTTGATTTTGTGCCAGGGAAAAGCACCACTGATGCCATATTTCTGGTGAGACAGCTGCAGGAGAAATACCTAGCTTTCGTTGACATGGAGAAAGCCTTTGACAGGGTTCCCCGATCACTTATCTGGTGGTCAATGAGGAAACTAGGGATAGATGAATGGTTAGTGAGAGCTGTACGAGTCATGTACAGGGACGCTGTTAGTCAGGTGAGGGTTGGCAACAAGTACAGTGAAGAATTCTAGGTAGAGGTTGGGGTCCACCAAGGTTCAGTCCTCAGCCCCCTCCTATTTCTCATAGTCCTCCAGGCAATAACGGAGGAATTCAAGACAGGATTCCCCTGGGAGCTCCTCTATGCTGATGACCTTGCTCTAATTGCTGAGTCACTATCAGAACTGGAGAAGTTTCAGGTGTGGAAGCAAGGTTTAGAATCGAAGGGCCTTAGAGTCAACCTAGCAAAAAACAAAATTTAAAAAAATAGGAAGGTAGACAAAAAGCACCCACTACACTCATGGAGTGGTTGGCGTTAGGAAGGGCATCCAGTTGCAGAAACACTGCCAGATCAGACTGGGCCTGGTGCAGCCTTCTGGCTTCCCAGACCCCAGTTGAACCGTCCAACCCATGCTAGCATGGAAAGCGGACGTTAAATAATGATTATGACACACACACACACACACATATTATCATCATCGTTGTTTAGCATATGCTTTTCATGCTGGCATGGGTCGGACAGTTTGACTGAGGGCTGGCAAGCCAGAAGGCTGCACCAGGCTCCAATCCAATCTGGCAAGTTTCTACAGCTGGAAGCCCTTCCCAATGCCAACCACTCCAAGCGAGAGTGTAGTAGCTGCTTTTTGCGTGACACCAGCATACACACACACACATATGTCTTGCAAACAACTTGCACATGCAAGTGCTACCAGTTAAAAGCTCCGTATACCGGAAGCTAGCAAGTGTATGGGGTCATCAGGAGAGAATGCACGCTGTTTCGGGGCCGACCTCTTGACGGCATCAATGCGCACCAGCCCCCCTCACTGATATGAGGCTCCGCTTGCTAGATCAGCTGGTTATGAGGAACTCAATATACTTCTAGCCATCGCTCATCGTCTCTTTTTAACCAAATCCAGTGGCTAGCCTTCTCTACTGTAGATTGGATATTAGTCATGGTGGTATTGACTTTACGATGAGTTAGGCCTAGCGATAACAACAGTCGTCTCACGCTGTGTCCAACAAACCCTCTACATCCGACTTCGATAGGAAAATGTTCCGCTTTCCAGCCTGCGCCTTCACATTCCTCGAGGAATATATGTATATATAAATGCATATACATACATAAGAGGTATTGGTATCCAGAAGATTGAAGGTGGCAGGTATGTCTATGTAAGGACAGTAATGAAACTCTCAGTTTGATAATAATATGCGTGAGGAATCGAAAGCGGTTCTTGTATGAGAATGTATATATGAAATAAAAGGAGACGACAAGGCCAAGGCTGTGTGGAATATTCAGGACATTAATAAAGAGAAAGGTAGTTTAACAGACAACTGGCTTCTTTCAGTTTCCTTCTATCAAATCCACTCAGAAGGCTTTCGTCTGCCCGAGGTTATAGTAGAAGACACTTAACCCAAGTTGCCATGCAGTGGGACTGAACATGAGACCATGTGGTTGGGAGGCAAGCTTCTTAGCACACAGCTATGCCATATTTATACACCTATGTTTATGAATACAAACACAGGTGTGTACATAAACATATGAATATGTGTGTGTGTATATATATATACACACACATATATATACATACATATACACATACATATATATATACATACACATATATATATACATACATATATATACATACATATATATATACACACATATATACATATATATATATATATATATGTATATATACACACATATATACATATATACATATATATACACACATATATACATACATATATATATATATACATATATATATATATACATATATATATATACATACATATATATATATATATATATATATATACACACACACACACATATATATATATACACACATATATACATAAATATATATATACATATATACATATATATATATACATACAAATATATATACGTACATATATATATATATATATACATATATACATATATATATATACATACATATATATATATATATACATATATATATACATATATATATACATATATACATACATACATATATATATATACATATATATATATATACAAAATACAGCGCATATATATATGCGCTGTATTTTGCAGCAAACAAGTGAACACAGAGTATTGTGTAAACATGGGGTGTGCGTGTGCATGACGTATATAATAAACAACAGTTCATAAAGTATTCAATAGAGGGTGTAGATCAAACCACAGAACAAAGAAAAGAGCAGAGCCAAAATGGAGAGAAATTGCTTGTTGTTTCATCTTTCCGATCATCAGAAATAAACCATGAAATAATATTGTCAAGGCACTGATTAGTTATTGATTAGTTCTAGATTGATACTATATTGGCAATAGATTGATAATATTCTTGTATCTTTTGCTTGTTTCAGTTGTTGGACTGTGCTGTGGCCATTCTGGGGCACTACTTTGGAATGTTTGGTTGGACAAATTGCACCCCAGCCTCTGCCCACCCATTGACCTTTGCGCTTATTTTTATTGGTCACTTTTGTTGAGCTGCTAAGTTTAGGGGTGTAAACAAACCAACACAACGCACACACACACATATACCAACCACTACACTCATGGAGTGGTTGGCGTTAGGAAGAGCATCCAGCTGTGGAAACCTTGCTGGATCAAATTGGAGCCTGGTGCAGCCTCCTGGCTTGCCAGTCCTCAGACCGGCTGTCCAACCCATGCCAGCATGGAAAGCAGACTTTAAACAATGACGATGATGATGACACAAAAACATACACATACATATACACATCAAGATAGCCTCACTAATCCTGTAGCCATGAATAAACGACCATGATCGGTTGGTGCTTTTTACATGCCACCGGCACGGAGCCCAGACGAGGCTGGCAACAGCCACAATCGGATGGTGCTTTTTACGTGCAACCAGCATGGAGAGGCCAGTTAGGGCGGCGCTGGCTCAACAGGTCTTCACGAGTAGAGTTTTGTGTCCCAAGAAGGAAAGGAATGCATAAGTGGACTGGCTTTTCCCTGGCACGAAACCAAACTGCATCTCGTCCAAGTTGACTCTCTCCCTAATCAGTTGACCCTCTAAGTAACCTCCATGTGTATATATATATATATATATATATATATATATATATAAAAAGCATCCAGGCCACACTGCCAACAGTTTGGCACTAGGAAGGGCACCCCAACCATAAAGGGCATCCCAAAAGCAGACCCTTGAGGACAATGCTGTCTTGGGACCCATTTGATTCTGCGAAACCCTAGCCCCATCCATGCCAGCATGGAACATGGGACGTTCAACAATGATGAAAACAAGAGTGGTTGGTCTTATTTTGCCAGTACATGGTGACCTCACTGGGGCAGGTGCACCATGTAGAAGAGTGTCCAGTGATAGGAATGGTAACAAGTTGCAGAGACCTTGCCAAGGTAGACATAGAACCTGGCAGAGCCCTCTGAGTCACATGATCTTGTCAAACCGTCCAACCCATGCCGGCAAGGGAAAAGGAATGTTGGATGATGACAATGATGTATTCTTTTACTTGTTTCAGTCATTTGACTGCAGCCATGCTGGAGCACCACCTCAAAGAATCTTTATTTGAATTAAATCAACCCCAGGACTTGTACTCTGCAAACTTGGCACTTATTCCATCAATCTCTTTTGCCAAACCGATAAGTTATAGGGATGTAAACACACCAACACTGGTTGTCAAAGTGATGGTGAGGGACAAACACAGACAAAAAGACACACATAAATAAATAAATACACATATATATGATGGGATTCTTTCAGTTTCTGTCTACCAAATCCATTCACAAGGCTTTGGTCAGCCTGAGGCTTATATATTTCTTTACTGCCCACAAGGGGCTAAACACAGAGGGGACAAACAAGGACAGACAAAGCGATTAAGTCAATTATATTAACCCCAGTGCGAAACTGGTACTTATTTAATCGACCCCGAAAGGATGAAAGGCAAAGTCGACCTTGGCGGAATTTGAACTCAGAACGTAATGACAGACGAAATACCGCTAAGCATTTCGCCTGGTGCGCTAACGTTTCTGCCAGCTCGCCACCTGTCAGTCTGAGGCTTATAGTAGGAGACATTTGCCCAAGATGCCATGCAGTGGGACTGAACCTGGAGCCATGTGGTTGGGAATGCTTCTTAGCACAGAGCCACCCCTGTGCTTATCATTAATAATGATCAAGTGCCACAAAAGGCCCGTGGTGGTTAGCTGGTGTCTGAAAGTGAATTAAAAGGAAAGATGGTAACCACTAGCAGAACATATCCTTGAAGCTAAAAATTCTAGAACAGCAGCTCCTCATCCCCGTCTTTCATTGTGTCTTCTGCCAGTCCTTAACATTTCTTTGTTGAAGGGCGTTATCTTCTGGGTAAGGTACTGAATACACCAGTGCTGTGGCCAAGCAGAAAGTGCCCAGTACATTCTATTCAGGATGGAAGGATGTTTGGAAGGGCACCCAGCTGTAGACACCATGCCAAAACAGCCCTCCAGCTTCTCTGTTCTTGCCAAACAGTCCAACCAATGCCATCATGGGAAGGACATTAAATAATGATATATACATACATATATACACATGTAAGCATTAATATGAATGTAATATGTACATGTGTATGTATCGACAATTCTTTCATTATTTTCAAATTAGATGTTGCTTTCTCCAATAGCAAATATATAACGCCCAATTTTCCGTAATCAACATTATAACATAATCTACACAGAATCTAAACAACTATATGCATACAACATATATATATATATATATATATATATACACACACACACACGAATTATTACATATTTATGTATACTCCTGTGTATATATATATATATATACATATGTGCATAGACATATATATATATTTATACACACACAAACAAGTACATACACATACACATATAAGTATATGTATATACATATATATACACTCTTAAAAACACTATGCATATATATACATACATGTATGTGATGCATTTTGCAGGAATTTTAATCCAACAGTCTTTGAGAACTTAATTCTTGTTCCAACACAAAAGCCTGTGTGTTCATATCAATCTACATATATATATGTATATACATATGTACGTGTGTTTATACACACATACATACATGCACACATATATATATATGTATGTGTATACATACATATATATTCCAGACTGATGAAGAACAGTGACTTTGAAACTAGTCATAATAATGAAGAAATAGAAACATTTTTTTCACGAAATTCTGATGACTTTTTCTCTCTCTCTCCATATATATATATATAGAAACAGTGAGCTTCTCTCAGTTTCCATCTACTGCACCCACTCACAAGGACTTGGTTGGCCTGAGGCTATACTAGAAGACACTTGCCAAAGGTGCCATAAAGGGGGCTGTGTGGTCAGAAGCTTGCTTCCCAACCACATGGTTCTGGGTTTAGTACCTCTGAATGGTACCTTGGGCAAGTACCTTCTACTATAGCCTCAGGCTGACAAAAGACTTGTGAGCCCATCATATATATATATATATCACTGTATGTATGTATATACCTATTTCTTTACTACCCACAAGGGGCTAAACACAGAAGGGACAAACAAGGACGGACAAATGGATCAAGTCGATTATATCGACGCCAGTGCGTAACTGGTACTTAATTTATCGACCCCGAATGGATAAAAGGCAAGGTCAACCTCGGCGGAATTTGAATTCAGAACGTAATGGCAAACGAAATACGGCTACGCATTTCGCCCGGCTTGCTAACGTTTCTGCCAGCTCACTGCCTTGGGGGCAACCTCCCTGACACCCTTTAGGCTTCCAGCACAGGGTGCAAAGGCACCCCTCCACCCTTCTTTATCTTCCACATCTTGCAGCTTACTCGGGTCATCTCACTAGTGCGAGAAAAAAAATGAGCACCCAGTGTCACTGTGTGAGGTGGTTGTCATTAGGAAGGGCTTCCAAGCATAGAAACCAGGCCACAATGGGAGGGGGACTCAGTACAGTCTTGCTGGATCCTGTCAAACCATTCAACTCATGCCAGCATAGAAAACTGACAAGATGATGTGTGCGTGTGTGTGTGTGTGTGTGTATATAATCTCACACACACTCTTTTACTTCAATCATCTGACTGCAGCCATGCTGGAGCACCGCCTTTAGTCAAACGAATTGACTCCAGGACATATTCTTTGTAAGCCTAGTACTTATTCTATCAAACACTTTTGCCAAACCGCTAAGTTACAGCAACGTAAACACACCAACATTGGTTGTCAAGCGACACACACACACACACACATATATATATACAACAGGCTTCTTTCAGTTTCTGTCTACCAAATCCACTTACAAGGCTTTGGTCGGTCCAAGGCTATAGTAGAGGACTCTTGCTCAAGGTGCCCAGCAGTGGAACTGAACCCAGAACCAAGTGGTTGGGAAGCAAGCTACTTACCACACAGCCACTATATATGTGTGTGTATATATATATATATGAGTGGCTGTGTGGTAAGTAGCTTGCTTACCAACCATATGGTTCCGGGTTCAGTCTCACTGCGTGGCATCTTGGGCAAGTGTCTTCTGCTATAGCCTCGGGCCGACCAAAACCTTGTGAGTGGATTTGGTAGACAGAAACTGAAAGAAGCCTGTTGTATATATGTTTGTGTGTCTGTGTTTGTCCCCCTAGCATTGCTTGACAACCGATGCTGGTGTGTTTACGTCCCCGTCACTTAGCGGTTCAGCAAAAGAGACCGATAGAATAAGTACTGGGCTTACAAAAGAATAAGTCCCAGGGTCGATTTGCTCGACTAAAGGCGGTGCTCCAGCATGGCCGCAGTCAAATGACTGAAACAAGTAAAAGAGTAAAGAGTATATATATATATATATATATATATATATATATATATATATATATATATGTGTGTGGAAGCGTCTTGTGTATGCTTATACTTATACATACATATATACAACACACACACACATACGTATACATACACTTTATATGCAACTAAGGTGTAGAAGATTTGGCCTCAACTTCCAGAACAATGTTGGTGAGTGTGTGCGTATATGTATATATATACATATATATATATATATATATATATATATATATATATATATATATATATATATATATATATAGAGAGAGAGAGAGAGAGAGAGAGAGAGAGAGAGAGAGACAGAGAGGGGTGGGGGCATAGTTACACACACATGCGCACAGAAGCAAATAGACACACAATCGGGAGGAGGACACACAGACAGACAAATAGGAAAGGGTGAAAGGGCATGGAAGCCAGTGTGGAACTGTGCCAAGGAAGCTGGTTAATGGTGTGTAGAAACTGTAGAAAGATGAGTGTGTATACACGCACACACTATATATATATCATCATCATCGTTTAACGTCCGTTTTCCGCGCTAGCACGGGTTGGACTGTTCGACCAGGGTCTGGGAAGCCAGGAGCTGCATCAGCCTCTAGTCTGATCTGGCAGTGTTTCTACAGCTGGATGCCCTTCCTAACGCCAACCACTCCGCAAGTGTAGTGGGTGCTTTTTACATGCTACCGGCACAGGTGCCGGGGAGTCTGGAATCGGCCACGATCAGTTGGTGCTTTTAACGTGCCACCAGCACCAAAGCCAGCCAAGGGGTCGCTGGCATCGGCCATGTTCGGACGGTGCTTTTTATGTGTCAACGGCACAGAAGCCAGTCGAGGCGGCACTGGCAACGACCACGTTCGGATGGTGCTTTTTATGTGCCACCGGCACAGAAGCCAGCCAAGGCGGCGCTGGCATCGGCCACGTTCGGACGGTGCTTTTTATGTGCCACCAGCACAGAAGCCAGTCGAGGCGGCACTGGCAACGACCACGTTCGGATGGTGCTTTTTATGTGCCACCGGCACAGAAGCCAACCAAGGCAGCGCTGGCATCGGCCACGCTCGGACGGTGCTTTTTATGTGCCACCGGCACAATATATATAAACACGTTAACAACATACGGATGCTAATAAAACAAAGAGGCTGAACATGTAATAGGTAGATATATATATATATATATATATATATAGGAGAGTGGGTGGAGTAGGTGGGGGTTGGAGGTGGTGGGTGAGGGGCAGGTGCCTGTCCCCTGTGTATTAAGCAATACAGTCAGGTTCTAATAGGGGGAAGTGGTAGGTTGTGTCTATATAGGTCTATGTACACATACACATACCAGTGTGTGTGTGTATATGTATGTATGTATATATATATAATATATATATCCATTCAAAGTGCAGGTAACCGAGGGGGGGGCGAGTAGCACCTATATCGCTAGAAATAAGAATTAAAAACCCTCGGAGCTGCAAGAAAGCATGTTTTTAATTCTTATTTCCATTGGTTAATATAACTTGCTTATATAAAGATTCTAAAAGAATCGAAATTCATGACAGATATTCTTTTCGAAACTTCTAGAATCTTTATAGATATTTCTTTACTACCCACAAGGGGCTAAACACAGAGGGGACAAACAAGGACAGACAAACAGATTAAGTCGATTACATCGACCCAGTGCGTAACTGGTACTTAATTTATCGACCCCGAAAGGATAAAAGGCAAAGTCGACCTCGACAGAATTTGAACTCAGAACGTAACGGCAGACGAAATACGGCTACGCATTTCGCCCGACGAAATATATATGAGCAAGTTATATTAACCAATGGAATAAAACTAAAATGATAATCCTTCAGCAAAGACATTACGTCATATTGCCAATTCGCGCCACATTTCAAAATGGCTAAAATGGCTATTGCTACATCAGCCGCGGTTTTCTGTTTATTCTACCTTAAGCTTTCTCTTAGGTTATATTATTTATTTAGGCTTTCTCTGAGTAAGGGAAAATATAATGATTCAACGTCACTTATACTTAAGTGTTATCATATATATATATATATATATATATATATATATATATATATATATATATATATATATACGTTTAAATATTTGTTGTGCAAGATTTTTTATGTGAAGTCGTGTGTTGAAACAGATATTGTTATATTTCGGAATGGTCATTTTGCCAGTTTAGCCAAAAACAACAAAAACAAAATACAAAAAATACAAATTACATGAACATATATAAACAGAAGATATTAATATTACAGGCATCCCCCCACATACACACACTAAATAAACATAAACGCACATAGAGATATAAGCATGCGCAAATGAAGACTTAAAATAGAAATACAAAATGGCTGACGGTTAGTAAGGAGAGACACGAATAAGAAAGAAGAAAACAAAGGACCACTGATGCGGTCACAGGAGTGTGACGAAAGAACTCTGGCCGAAATAAGATTAAGATTAATGTAAAAAATAAATAACACTGAAGCAAAATAACACCAAATATAGTGCGTGTGTTTTTATTGGCTAAACTGGCAAAATGACCATTCCGAAATATAACAATATATATGTATATATATATATATATATATATATATATATATATATATATATATATATAGAGAGAGAGAGAGAGAGAGAGAGAGAGAGAGAGAGAGGGAGATATATATATATATAGAGATAGAGACACACACACACACATACATACATGGGTGATCTTTCGTCTCTAGTAGACCTTTCCGTCGATTACACAACATACTGTCTGTCTCCCACACCCCATCAAACACACACACACACACACATGTACATCAATGCTCCCATGCACGGTAACTTCAAAAGAACTTCCCTCGTCATACAATCGCTTTCTCTTAGTCTCTTTCGCTCTCATTGTATACACATACACACACGTGCATATCAGTAGAAAGCATCTTGCGTGTGCGTGTGTGTGGAAGACTAAGTGTCTGCTAACTTGTTTGGATGAGATGACTTGTTTAAATACAGTGAATGGGGAGGCAGAAAGTCCACATACATGCTAGCATATATATGTGTGTGTGTGTATATATAAAATATATATATATAGGTGCAGGCGTGGCTGTGTGGTAAGAAGCTTGCTTCTCAACCACATGGTTCTGGGTTCAGTCCCACTGCGTGGCACCTTGGGCAAGTGTCTTCTACTATAGCCTCGAGCCGACCAAAGACTCGTATATCATCATCATCATCATCAATGTTTAACATGCTTTCCATGCTGGCATGGGTCGCACAGTTTGACCGAGGACAGCAAGGCTCCAATCTGATCCAGTCAGGTTTCTACAGCAGAATGCTCGTCCTAACACCAGCCACTATATGTTCCACCGGCACGGAGGCCAGTCAGGTGGTACTGTCAATAGCCACACTCAAATGGTGCTTTTTACGTACCACTGGCACAGGAGCCAGTCAGGCGGCACTGGCTTGGGCCACAACTACGATTTCACTTCACTCAATAGGTCTTCTCAAGCACAGCATACTGCCCAATGACTGAAGGGCTCTTTTAAATGGGCTGGTAACGCAACACTGGCATCAGCTTTGGCTACGATCTCACTTAGCTTGCCAGGTCTTCTCAAGCATATCTCCAAAGGGTCTCGGTTGCTTGTCATTTGCCTCTGTGAGGCCCAACATTCGAAAGCCATGCTTCACCACCTCATCCCATGTTTATGTATATAATTATGCATATATTTGCATCTTTGTGTTGGTGTTTGTTTCTCCATCACTGCTTCACATTGTTGGTGTGTCTACATTGCTGTAACTTAGCAGTTCAGCAAAAGAGACCAACAGAATAAGTCCGGCGAGAAGGCGGGGTTCGATTTGTTCCACTAAAAAACCATTCAATGTGGTGCTCCAGTATGGCCGCCGTCAAATGACGAAAAACAAAGTAAAGAATATATCAGACACACACACACACATATATATCCATATATCTATACATGCAAATTCTATATGTATGTGTATATATGTGAAGGTGTTTGGTATAGTGGTTAGAATGGTACATTCATATCTAGCAATCATAGGTTCAATTTCTAGATTCGGCAATGCATTATGTGTGTGTGTATATATATATATATATCTTTTACTTTTTTTTTTACTCTTTTACTTGTTTCAGTCATTTGACTGTGGCCATGCTGGAGCAAACTCTACTTACCTTTATATATATATATATATATATATATATATATATATATATACATCCCGCTGGTCTATGTGTATACATGTATGTGTGTGTGTAGAGAGAGAGAGGGATTATTTGTGAGAGATTATCAATTCATGCTTTCTGTTTGTAAACCAGGCAAACACCGTGGTTTAGATTGATAAAGAACTTTGTATATTCTTGTGGCAGGGTCCAAGGTTATTGTTCATCATGGTTCTGATGGAAGTAGCATTTTAGGTCATTCAACATTTCCCAACTGGTCGATGAGCCGACAGAGTAAACCTGCCAATATGTTTCTTTATTACCCACAAGGGGCTAAACAAGAACAGACAAAGGGATTAAGTCGATTACATCGACCCCAGTGCGTAATTGGTACTTAATTTATCGACCCCGAAAGGATGAAAGGCAAAGTCGACCTCAGCGGAATTTGAACCCAGAACGTAACGGCAGACGAAATACGGCTACGCATTTCGCCTGGCGTGCTAACGTTTCTGCCTGCTCGCCTGTAAACCTGCCAATAATGAACCTATAATTGCTACTGGAAACAGCTGCAAGTCAGGTTTACTACAGTATAGAGAAATAGGTAATGGCCGTTATTTATACCTTGTCTTGAATATATATATGTGTGTGTGCTTGGTGTGATTAAAATTTTGCACAGAAGTACGACAAAGGATCCCAGTAAAATCCCTCAACCAAAAGAAACACCAGGAAAATTCTTACACACCATGTGGACATGCTCATCCCTCATCGGTTCTCATTGAAAAATCATAATTTTGCACCTTTACTGATAAGATTATTTTGGGGGTGTCAGCAGCAGCAAAAGGACTGCAGGGGTTTGAGTGAGCAAATGCAAAGGGCAGTGAAGGAGACAAACAATAAAATGAGACCAAATCACAAATAACCTGGGTCAATGGTGCGAATATACGACGAGCTGGCACTCCACCGGTTACAACGACGGAACAGCCAGCCTGCTCGTGGAATTAACGTGCTGGTAAGTACCTGAGTGCTCCACTCCATGGCTTAGTGGTTAGGATGTTGCACTCACAATTATGAGGTTGTGGTTTCAATTCCTAGACTGGGTGGTGTGTTGTTTTCTGGGGCAAAACTTTTTGCTCTGCAATCACTTTGACCCCCAACGTGTGGTACATTGTGCAGCGTTAGTTTGATGGAGGGCACGAGAACTAATGTGTGGCAAAGGACATTTGATCACTATGAAACAAATCATCCGTGCAGGTCATTCAGCGAAATAGCTGAATGCTCACAAGTGGTGTTCGACGGGAAGAGTCCATTACTATTATTCTATCACGTGGTAGACCTGGAGAAGGCAGTGAGTTGGCAGAATTCTTAATATGCCAGGCAAAATGCTTCCCGGTATTTCGTTCATTTCAACTACAAACTCTGCTGAGGTTGACTTTGCCTTTCAGTACCAGTGATACACTGGGGTCAATGTAATTGACCCGTGCCCTCCCTACAAATTTCAGGCCTTGTGCCTTTAGTAGAAAACGATTATTATTATTAATAAGAAGGCGGTGAACTGGTAGAATTATTTAGCAGGCTGAACGAAATGCTTAGCGGTATTTTGCCAGTCACTATGTTCTGAGTTCAAATTCCAATTGACTCGACTTTGCTTTTCATCCTTTTGGGGGTCGATAAATTAACTACTTCCCTCAAAACTGCTGCCCTTCTGGCAAAATTTGAAACCATCATCATTATAATTATTATTAAGAAGGTGAGCTGGCAGAATCGTTAGTACGCTGGACAAAATGCTTAATGTTACTTCTTACATTGTTCCATTCCGAGTTCAAATTCCGTTGAGGTCAACTTTGCCCTTCATCCTTTCAGGGATCAATAAATTAAGTACCAGTGAAACACTGGGGTCTATATGATCAACTTACATATCTGTAATTAATATACACACACATATAGAAAATATATAACTTTTCTGCAGATTTTTTAAAACACAGCAATGAAAAGGTGATAGATTCTTTATGTGTGTGTGTGTGTGTTATAAATTAATTAATATCCTCAATTAAGTGTATAATAAAAGTAATTGATATACATACGTGAGTGTAAAAGGCAAAATTATCCAAAAAGGTAATTTTTTTTTTTCAGAGAAATGAGTTTTTTTCCAATCCAGTGTATGTATATATATATATATATATTATACTATAAAGTATATTATTATATATATAATATGCAATAATATATATACTACTAATATATATATATATATATACAAGAGAAGTAAGGGTCTTTTATTTTCGTAAGGATTTAAATTCCGAAAGGGGTTGAGTTTTGATGTTGATCGTCTAAATCTGGCGCGAACCGTCCTAAGTGTGAGAGCTGGTCCCTTCTCTCTCACCCTTCTCGGTAAAAAGTAACTTCTCTCTCTCTCTCCCCTCCACACCTTTTCCTCCTCCTCCTCCTCCCAGAGTCACACTCACACAGGCAGACACGCGTGCGCGCACACACACACACACACACACACACACAGAGTTTAAGCAGTGTTGGAGGATGGAGAACGGCCTTATGTGATGTGTTTGTGTGCATATATGTATGTCACTTTGTGCACATATATGTGTGTGTGTGTGTTGGGATATGAGAAAGAAAGAGAAAAGGTGTGAGAGAGAGAGAGAGGGGTGGAAAAGGAAAAAGAGAGGGAGGGAGAAAGAGGTATATGGTGATGGTGGTGGAGGAAGAGGAAAGGAGAGAAACAAAGAAACAGTCACAGAGAGAGAGAGAGACACACACACACACATAGGTACAATGAGGGAGGGAGAGAGTGTGTGTGTTCTTGAAAGAAACAAAGAGACAGAGAGAGAGAGAGATAAGAGTGGATGGAAGAAGTATGGGTGTGAATAGGGAAACAGTGACATGGTGGTGGTGGTGGCAGCGGTGGTGATGGTGGCAGCGGCGGCGGCAATGGCGGGGTGGTGGTGCGTGGGGTTGAATAACGGAGAGAGAGAGGCTCAACACCAGCGATTTTAGGGGAAGGCAGTAAGTCGATTACATGGCCCTCAGTGCTCAACTGGTACCTGTTTTTATTGACCCTGAAAGGATGAAAGGCAAAGTCTTTGAACTCGGAACGTAGAAAGCCGGAATAAATGCTGCTAAGCATTTTGTGCGACAGAGTAACGATTCTGGAAACTCGCCGCATTCTGTATTGTTATAACACTTTATTGAATAGAATAGAATTTATTGAATAGAATTTACGAATATTCTTTTTTTCTTCCAGTCATTGGGACTGTAGCCATGCTGGTGCACCGCTTTGAAGGGTTTACGTGAATAAAGTGACTCCAGTACACATTTTTAAAGCTTGCTACTTTTTCAATCGGGTTGTCTTTACTGAACAGTTAGGTTATGGGGACGTAAACAAAACAACACCAGCCGGTCGAGCGGTGAAATGGAGTGGGGACAAACACAAACGAAAAGATACGTGCACACACATATACACATACATTGGGAACCTCTTTTGGTTTTGATTCCTTGAATCCCTTTTCTTGAACACCACACACACACACACACATACACACAAACGTTAAACCCTCCTTCTTTCCTGAGCGTCCAATAATACTACATTTTTTCCACGTCCTCGCGTTGTTGTGTTTTTCTTTTGTGCTTTCATGTTTGGATTAACTATATATATATATGCCCATACACACACAAGGCATATACTTGCATTTACATGCTCATATACACAGCTCTACACTTACAAACGCATATACATACATATACATACATACATATACATACATACATACATATATACACATACATGTATAAATATGCCCACACACATACGTATATATGTACGCAACTTCATCTTCATATACACATAGTTGTATGCTTAGAAATATATTAAACATTTATTCATATATTGGGTTGGCAACTAAGTTCCCGCCGTTTTTTAAATTTTGGTAATTATTGCGAATCTATTGTTTTTGAGAATTCTATTTTGGAATCCTTTTGGAATTTATTTTGTTTTGTTTTTTTTTTCTAGTTAATTTTAGTTAATTTTTGTTTATTTTCAGATCATTAAAATGGAATGTCAAGTTAAGAAAAACGAGCATTTTCGACACCTCCTTCTTTTTGCTTTAAATCAAGGCTCTAAGGCCGCAAAAGCTGCTCACGACATTTGTGCTGTGTATGGAGAGGGTGCTATAATTGAAAGAACCGCTCCTGATTGGTATGCCAAGTTCAAAAATGCTTGCTCGTCACTGCTCCATTCATGTACACAAGCAACGATTTCTTTACCAAATCTTTACTGGCGACGAAAAATGTTGCCTGTAAATCAGTATGAAGCATTCTCTCCTGATCCTTTCCTTCATCACTGAATGCCTTATTCCGTCCCCTTCAATTACCGCTAGGTACTTGTAGCTCTCCGCTGGGTCTAACTCTTTTTATTATTATTATTATTATTATTATTATTAATTATAAATTATTATTATTATTATTATTAATTATTATTATTATTAATTATTAATTATTATTATTATTAATTATTATTATTATTTATTATTATTATTATTATTATTATTATTATTATTATTATTATTATTATTATTATTCAGTAGTTTTATTTTTATAGCGTGCTTTCACTTCACTACCCAGCGCAGCTCTGTGTGCCTTGGGTATGTGTTGTGATTTGTTGTGATGCTCTGATGGTTATTGTATGGAAAGTGTTCTGCGTAGGATGTGTGCAGTGCCTAGTAGTGCAATTTTCTGTATGTTATATGTGTTTGTAAGTCCTGGTGTTTTTGTTATGTATTTGTCTGAATATTTTTTTATCATGCCTAATGCACCTACTATGATAGGAATTGTTTCTGTTTTCAGATTCCACATTCTAGTTACCTCTATTTCCAGGTCTTTGTATTTTGAGAGTTTCTCCATTTCTTTTAGAGACACGTTGTCATCAGCCGGTATTGATACATCAATTAGAAAGCATTTTTTTTTCTTCATGGTCTCTGACAACTATATCTGGTCTGTTGGCCTTAATTTCTCTATCTGTGTGTATCGGCATATCCCAGAGTATGGTTGCTTTCTCGTTTTCTGTGACCTTTTCTGGTGTGTGCCTATACCATCTTTTTTCTGTTGTTATTCCATAATGTTGGCATAGCTTCCAATGTATGTAGGTTCCAACTTTGTCATGTCTGTGAATATATTCCTTCTTAGCCAGGACTGGGCAGCTAGAGATAATATGATTTATTGTTTCTTGTCCATCTCCACATATTCTGCAGTTACTTGTAATATTTCTTTTCATTACATGTTTTTGGTAATTTCTGGTGGGGAGGCTTTGGTCTTATGCTGCAATTAAAAATCCCTCTGTTTCTGCTTTGAGTCCTGAGCTGCTGCTTCTTCTTCTTCTTCTTCTGCTTCTTCTTCTTCTTCTTCTTCTTCTCTTCTTCTTCTTCTCCTCCTCCTCCCCCTCCTTCTTCTTCTTCTTCTTATTATTATTAATAATAATAATAATAATAATAATATATATATATAATAATAATAATATATATATATATATATATCAAAAGAAAAATACCACGAAAACTATCACCACCACAACAACCCTCCTCTTCTCAGGCGCCGAATCCCCCCCGTCCTCCCCACATCTCCTTCCCAGTTTTCAGAGTTGGCACTATCAATGTTGGTACATTGACAGGCAAGTCTAGTGAGATTGTAGAGATGCTAGAGAGAAGACAGGTTGATGTATGCTGCATACAAGAGGTAAGATGGAGAGATGCTTCGGCTAGGGTCCTCACGGGCAAGGCACTTAGGTACAAACTCTACTGGCAAGGTAACGCGGAAGGTGTAGGGGGTGTAGGCATTCTCCTTGCGGAGGAATGGGTGGATAAGGTCATAGAGGTTGTCAGGGTTTGTGATAGAGTGCTTAAGCTCAGGTTGGTCCTACAGGGTGGCACAGCTATGATTATCTCAGCCTATGCCCCACAAGCGGGACTACCAAATGATCAGAAGGACAACTTTTATGATACCCTTCTGCAGGCTACTTCAAAGACTAGTAATAAGGACCTCATCTTTGTAGGTGGAGATTTTAATGGGCATGTTGGGCGGGAATCGGGTATCTTCACTGGGGTACATGGTGGCTATGGTATTGGCACCAGAAATGATGAGGGAACTAGACTGCTGGAATTCTGTGATGCATGTAACCTTTCAATCTGCAACACTAACTTCAAGAAGCCAGTCTGCCACCTTATAACTTATCAGTCAGGAGACTCCGCTAGCCAAATAGACTTCATCCTCACCAGACAACGGGATGCAGGGTTGCTCTTGAATACAAAGACCCTCCCGGGTGAAGAATGTATCCCTCAGCATAGACTAATCATCAGTGACTTTAAGCTTGAGGCCAGAAGGACTCCAAGAAACAAACCAATCCAGAAAAGAAGGATTTGGAGGCTAAAGAACCCTTCGCATGGTCAGAAATTTAGGGACATACTCATCAAGAAATTTGATGAGAGGGAGGAGGAGCTTCAGACGTCAGACATAGAAGGTAGCTGGGAATTCCTACGGGACAGCTTGTTGAGTGCCACAGACCAAGTCTGTGGATGGTGCAAAGTCCCTTCCAGACCTAGAATTACGTGGTGGTGGAATAGTGCAGTAGATAAAGCCATCTGTGAAAAGAGACGGGCCTGGAAAGCCTGGAAGGATGGGGGCAGCAGGGAACTGTACCAGATAGCCAAAAGGGAGGCTGGGCGGCAGGTCTACATTGCCAAAGATGTAGCAGAAAAGAAGAAGTTTGCCAATGTCCAGCGTCGCGAGGATCAAAGAGCTGAAGTATTTCGGATTGCCAGACAGTGTGTCAGAGAAAATAGCGATGTTATAGGAGAGAAATGTGTCCGCATGGATGATGGGGCACTTGCTTTTACTACTAGTGAAAAGAAAGAGGCTTGGAGAAGCCATTATGAAAGACTGCTGAATGAGGAGAATGAATGGGAGGAGGAGAGCCTGCCAAATGTTGACCCAGTAGAGGGACCAGCTACCCGAATAGACAGCTCCCTTGTAGATAAGGCAATTAAGGATATGAAACCAGGCAAAGCCCCTGGCCTATCAGGAATCACTGCTGAGATGCTTAAAACAGCTGGCTATGTGGGCTATGCCATAGTCACCCGCATTGTAAACCAGGTAGTTCACAATGGAGTCATACCCAATGACTGGTGCAGCAGCACCATAGTCAACTGCTACAAGGGTAAGGGTGATGCTCTAGATAGAAATAACTACAGAGATATCAAACTGTTGGACCAGGTGATGAAGGTCTCAGAGAAGGTCATAACCAATCTCATTAGGGAGAGAATTTGTTTAGATGAAATGCAGTTCGGTTTTGTACCAGGTAGAAGCACCACTGATGCTATATTCCTGGTCCGACAACTGCAGGAGAAGTACCTAGCTAAAGATAAACCCCTCTACATAGCTTTTGTAGACTTGGAGAAAGCCTTTGACAGGGTTCCCCGTTCCCTTATCTGGTGGTCGATGCGGAAACTGGAGATTGAAGAATGGCTAATAAGGGCTGTACAGGCTCTATACAGAGAGGCTGTCAGCAAGGTTAGGATTGGCAACGAATATAGTGAAGAATTCCGGGTAGAAGTAGGTGTGCACCAGGGCTCAGCCCTCAGTCCCCTTTTATTCATCATAGTCCTTCAGGCAATAACAGAGGAATTCAAAACGGGATGCCCCTGGGAGCTCCTCTATGCCGATGACCTAGCTCTCATAGCAGAATCACTACCGGAACTAGAAGAGAAATTTCGGGTGTGGAAGCAAGGGTTGGAATCAAAGGGCCTTAGAATAAATGTAGCAAAGACCAAAGTATTAGTAAGCAGCAAGAGGTACTCAGCACACATCCCCTCGGGTAGGTGGCCCTGCTCAACCTGTAGGAAAGGTACAGGTAGAAACTCCATAAGATGCACCCAATGTAAGTTATGGACACATAAGAGGTGTGCAGCAACATTAAAGGGAAATTAACAGATAAGATAGCTTTCATGTGCGGCAGATGCACAGGGACAATAGACACAACAGACACTCAGAAAACAGATTCCATCACACTCCAGGGAGAGAAACTAGAAGTAGTTGATAGTTTCCGCTACCTGGGTGACCAAGTTAGTAGCGGAGGTGGATGCACAGAGAGTATCACCACTAGAATACGAATAGCCTGGGCAAAGTTCAGAAAGCTCCTACCCCTACTGGCAACAAAAGGTCTCTCCCTCAGAGCAAAAGGTAGATTGTATGATGCATGTGTGCGAACTGCCATGCTTCACGGTAATGAAACATGGGCTGTGACTGCAGAAGACATGCGTAGACTTGAAAGAAATGAAGCTAGCATGATCCGCTGGATGTGTAGTGTCAGTGTGCACGCAAACAGAGTGTAAGTATCCTGAGAGAAATGCTGGATATAAGAAGCATCAGATGTGGTGTGCAAGAGCGACGCTTGCGATGGTATGGTCATGTGCTGCGGATGGATGAAGAGAGATGTGTGAAGAAGTGCCACTCCCAAACAGTTGAAGGTATCAGGGGGAGAGGTAGACCCAGGAAGACATGGGATGAGGTGGTCAAGCATGACCTCAGAGCATTGGGCCTCACTGAGGCAATGGCGAAGGACCGAGATCTCTGGAGATATGCTGTGACTACAAAGACCCGGGCTGCTTTCTGCAGCAATTCCACATACCCCTACCCATTCTAAGTACCCCGGATCCCCAAAGTACCCTGGATTCCCAAAGTACCCCGATCCCCAAAGTACCCCGGACCTCGTTGCCCCCGTGCCGCTGACACGTTAAAATGCTCGAACCGATCGTGACGATGCCGGACCCTCCGGCCCCTGTGCAGGTGGCACGTAAAAAGCACCCAATCCACTCACGGAGTGGTTGGCGTTAGGAAGGGCATCCAGCCGTAGAAACTCTGCCAGATTCAGACTGGAGCCTGGAGCGGCCCCTGGCTTCCCAGACCCGGTCGAACCGTCCAACCCGTGCTAGCGCGGAAAGCGGACGTTAAACGATGATGATGATGATGATGATGATATATATATATACATGATAGGCTTTCTCATAGTTTCCGTCAGCTAAATTCATTCACAGGGCATTGGTTGGCCAGGGTATATTGCAAAAGACACTTGCTCAAAGTTTCGGGCAGTAAGAATGAACCCGAAACTACATGTTGCGAAGCGAACTTCTAAACCGCACAACCATGCCTGCACTTATCATCATCATAATCATTTCCATCTCTCAATGTCGTGATTTATGTGTTCTAAAATGATTGTAGAAACCCTGAAAAGAAAGTTGAAGGTATGAGATTTGGCGTACAGCTGCGTTCAGCGTTCATGAATCTTCGATATCAGTTTTCTTCTCTCCTTAGACATTTCATTCTATCAGCTTCCTCTTTTGAAGTAATCGCATCCAACGTGTTATTTGCTCTCCCTGGGACGACAATCAGCTGCATCAGTGGGACACCAGAAAACATCGATATACTTTAACGTGTGTGTGTGGTTGAAACTCCAGAAGCTGCGCTTTCGTCCGGAAAAATTCCTTTATAGACGTAATTGCATTAAAGAACACAACCTACTTCAGAGCTTGACGAAACGAAATCGCTGAAGTATAGCGTGTCCTTTAACACTACGTTTATTGAGGAAATATCCCGGACGAAAACCGCAGCTGCTGGCGTTTGAACTACACAAAAATTTAAGTATGATGTACTTTAAGTATGATAACACTGTGTAACACGATTCTTGTCCTTGGATAGCAACTGCATTTACTCTTTGCTTAGCTTACCCCTAGAAAGTTTCAAAAGTGGCTAATATTCCCTTAAATCTTTGCTTTTGTTACATTCTTTGTTACCCCCAAAGAATGCCTCTCAACACATGGCTATAATGTTCCCCCCACTATTCCTGGTCATGATCAGAGAAGCACATAATGTCAGCCGCTATGGGACATGCTCAAGTTGCTGAGGTCAAGTAGAGTTTTTGCTAAAACGATATTTCTGCTTCGGCTACTCAGCGCTGATTTGTATGAAATATAATGGAAGATAGGTCAGTTTCAAAAAGAATAGTAGTAGTTTCCTTTGATTTCTAGATAAAGAAAATAGGAAATAAACACTTACTGGTCAAAGGCCCACCATTAACACCAAAAAAAGTTTTTGTTACGCAGTGTAATGCTTTATTATAGATCTATTTCTATTGCATAATTTGAATTTATCAATTTTAAAGATTTAGAATAGTAGGTTTTTTGCTAAAACGATATTTCTGTTCGGCTACTCAGCGCGGAGTTTGTCTGAATATATGGAAGATAGGTCAGTTTCAACATTGCGTCGATGTCACAAAATGCATGTTTGAAAAGAATAGTAGTAAGTTTCCTTGATTTCTAAAAAAGAAAATAGGAAAATAACACTTACTGTCAAGCGCCCCCACCATTAACACCAAAAAAAAGTTTTTTGTTACGCAGTGGTAATGCTTTATTATAGATCTACTCTACTTCCATGCATAATTTGAGATTTAATCAATTTTAAGATTTAGAATAATTACTTTTGTTAATCCTTGTATTGCTACCCTCTGAGTATAAAAAGGACGCGTCCCTTCTTGCCATTCCACCT
>NC_043014.1:16357096-16394596 GCF_006345805.1 Octopus sinensis | reverse complement strand
AACTGAATATAGCATATAACCGATATTTTATAAATTTCTAAATCCTGACGGGGTTAATGGCAAAATGCATGTGAATGTTCCGTATGCAGAAATTGCAGTTAGTGTCTTTCAAATTACAGCTTACTAATTTTTTATTTTGTTTTCTAATTTTGGCTCAAAGCCTGCAATTTTTTAGGTGGGTGAAGTCGATGACATCGACTCCAGTGCTCAGCTAGAACTAATTTATCGGCCCCAAAACTATGAAAGCGGCATTTGAAATCGAAACGCAAATAACAAAAAAAAAATATTATCAATCATTTTGTCAGATGTGCTAAAATGTAATAATATCTTCAAATTTTGGCACAAGGTCAGTACTTTTGCTGGAAAGAGGTTGGTTGATTACATCAACCCGAGTGCTCAACTGATAATTATTTTATCGAGCACGAAAAGATGAAAGGTAAAATTAACTTGGCGGAATTTGAACAGAGAAGGGAAAGAACCGGAAGAATATTGCTAATCTTTTTGTTCATCTTCATTAACGATTCTGCTACCCTACCACCCCCACCTGATTGCAGGCCTATCATCCTGAAAACGAAAGAAAACGGCAGATAAGTGTTTGTTGTGTTTGTGTGTGTGTGTGTATATATATATATATATATATATATATATATATATATATATATATATATATATATATATACAATATATATACACACACACATGCAGCACGAAGTTTTGTCATTGAACGGGTCGCGGACTCAAAGCGACGAAAATATTTTGACAAATTAAATTTAAATGTTGAAGTGAATCTAACGGTTTTTGTGTGTTTCTTAAATGGCTTATAAACACCTTCCACGCTGCAATTGTTTTCGTTCCAGCACACGATTTCAGATCAAGTCACTCGCTATGCAAGTACATCTCCGTAATATATATATATAGTTAATCCAAACATGAAACCACAAAGAGAAAACATTACTACGCGAGGACGTGGAACAAGTAGAGTGTTATTGGACGCTCAAGAAAGGAAAGAAAGAAGGGGGATTTAACGTGTCGAGCGGAGCTCTTCGTGAGAAACATAGGAAAAGGAAAGGTCCAAGGAAGGGAAACGGAAAAAAAATCGCCAACGATACACCGCGTCATATATATATATATATATATATTATATATATCACTTCCATTTTATTGAATTTTGTGCATTTAAACAGATGATCCACCATTTTATATTATTTAAATGTTATGAATATTTTAATTATATTTGATATTATTGAAACTTTTAAACATGTTTTCCTAATTCATAATTTAAATTTTTACCACTTGACAAACAAAAAATAGCGTTGAAACTAGTTTGGTATGTGTGTATATATATTTATTTAAAACAATTACAAGTTTTTCAAATTTAGGTGCATTTTCAACAACAAATTTTCCTAAATTTTTTCCTGCGTGGAAAATACCTCCTGTTTTGTTACACACACACACACACAACACACACACACACGAGGGATGCTGAAAAATTCCCGCCTCTAGGGTCGTCGAAAGGCCGGCTTGAGGCTCAACCTTCCGAGATCTCGTACAGGGCCTAGAAAAGCTGAAGGACTGTTAACAATACAATATACATTGTATAAATCATAACCACTGATCCTTCTGTATTTCCTTTTACTCAAAGCCAGGAACTTTTCAGCAACCCCTCGTATACAAGGCAAAAATTCACCTTTAGATGGGAAAGTGTTTTATTGGGATTTCGTACCAGACAAGCGATGTGAACAATAAGCAATGTTCTGTTAAATTTTGTTTAGCTATTATGAGTGGACATGGTTATAGTCATAGGAGACAGCTGACATTGAAATTTCTCACCGTCCAACAAACATATAAGCAGGAAGTTACATTACGTACCCGTTTACGGTCGGCCCCCAGATACAAGGACATAAACACCAGATAAGGGTAAGAAGAAAAAACAAATTATCTAGCTATATTTTTCTGAGTTTCCCGTTGCCGTTCATCGGACAGTTTTTTGCTAGCAAAACTGTTTCTGCTGCTTTAACTAAAGCATATTACTCTACCACTGGTATTTGAGTACTCTTTTTTCCACCTTGTTTCACATTATGTGTTTTTTTACTCCGGTAGTACTCAAATACCAGTGGTAGAGTAATATGCTTTATCTAAAGCAGCAGAAACAGTTTTTGCTAGCAAAACTGTCCGATGAACGGCAACGGGAAACTCAGAGTAACAGGTTTTTGTTAAATTTTCTGCTGCTTTAAATAAAGTATATGTATATATATTATATATATATTATATATATATATATATATATATATATATATATGTATATATACACTCACACAACACGTGCGTATATATATATATATATATATATATATATATATATATACTTACATATGTATTTCATGTTGTATAAGATGGTTAATTTTTTTTTGTTCCATGTATGTTGAAACTATATATTATGGACGCATGTATAAACATCTATTTTCTGGTTCGCACTGGAGGTCCTTCTTTATGTCGCTATTCGGACACTGTACCTTCCCCTCCCTCCGTCTCTCTCTCTCTCTCTCTCTCTCCCTATATATATATATATATATATATATATATATATATATATATATATCTATATATATATATATACATATATATATATAGGGAAATTCACGAAAAAAAACAAAAGGCGAAGACAGGTGGTGTAGAAAACAAACAGATGTATTAGTATAACGCTCAGGAATTGAAAAAGTCTTTTATGTTTCGAGCCTACGCTCTTCCACAGAAAGAAACAAGAGAGAAAAAATATATACAGGGTGATTGAAAAATCACCATACATAGGAAAAATTTTTTTTTTTATAAGAAACAGTTAATTTTTAAAAAACTGTTTCTTATAAAAAAAAAATTGTTCTTATGTATGGTGACTTTTGAATCACTCTGTTATAGTTCCTATTTACAGAAGACAAAAAGCGAAGACAGGTGACGGGAACAAGTAGGTGTTTTAGTTTGACTCTCGAGAAGAATGGTAAAGTCAAACACAGAAAGATTGAGGAGGGAAAAAAATGTGTAGGATATGTATATATTGGAACTGTGGATTTCAGAGCGCAGCAGCCTTCAACCCTTTTCTATCGAAGGGGGTTTTTCAACCCAATATTTGCATGTGATTATAGCTTAAGTGCTTCGAGATCCACTGTTCCCAAAAATGACTTCACGTTCTTTCGGAAATTTAGAGATTCTTATGACATCAGGTTACACCCACACTAACTTCTCTAACCTGCTAACTTGTCTCGTAACTTTGCTGTTCGTCAAATAGGGAACGATAAGTACTCGGATTGCTATGATCCGTGAAATTTTTAATTGTTGTACCTCATCGTGACCAGAATCTCGTGACTGAAACTTAAAAGAGACAAAGAGATGTGTATTACTATACTATCACATCTGCTTCGTTTCCATGTGTAAAGGAAACAACATCGGAACGCAAGCACACATATATCCTTACACATACACAGGAGCACGCCTCACTTTTCATCGACAGTTGGTTCCAGAACATGCGGCTAAAGATCCCTAAACGAAAAGCATTTCAAAATTCTTAGCCTGTATGTTTTAATAATGATTTGTACAAGTTTTCACATGTATTTTAGTGACTTTCTCTCTGAAGCATTGGTTTTTAAGTGTTTTTTTTTTTTTGTTTTGTTTTTCAAATTTATATGCTTTTTAATGTTTGCCGAGAACGGATGAATCGACTGGCGGAAATGCTGGGGCACTTCCTTGGAAGGGTTAGTCGAACAAATCGACCCCGGCACTTATTTCTAAACCTAGTATCTTCCTATAAGTTCCTTTTTTGCCGAGCTTCTGAGTGACTGTATATAAATAAAACACACTAACGAGTATATGTATTTACACAAGCTACCAATTCGCACACAAGGCTTTGGTCGGCGGGCGGGGCTTTAACAGAAGCACTTCCTTAAGGTGTGTCACGCAGTTGGACCGAACCCAGAACCATGTGGTTTGGAAGTAGGCTTTTACCACACAGCCACGCCTGCTTCTGTTGTCTATGGTTGCCTCGTCTGGCCATACTGGAGCTCTGTTTCGGAAGATTTTTAGTCGATTTAAATTATTTTATATATCCCAGGAATTTTTTTTTAAGGTAATGCAGAGTCCTTACATTCCATCAATCCACCCATCGGCAGTCATACCCCCATCAACACACACGCTCATGCACACAGACCCTGGTTGGAATCACCTGTTTATGTGTGTGTGTGTGGATTTTTGAACTCTGGGTGTAACTAAATAGTGAATATATTGTCTGGCTGGCACTCCAGCGGTTCTGACAACCCACCCCCCACGTATAGAATAATAATGTTTATTATATAACCCAGTAGCACAACTGACGTGTTTTTTTTTTTCCTTTAATTTTGGACGTGAAAATACTAATTGAAGTGCATTATATAATTACGTAGTTATTTGCCGCCACCCGTGTGGAAGATGAAAGAAATTATTATTTTACTCATATTAATCACATTATTCATATTGGGCCAATAGTTGACTTATTGGCAAAGTGGTAAACAAAAATGATTGTATTTTTGGGTTCAATTCTCGCCAAAGTCGGCAAAAGGTCGAGGAAATATGTCCCACCAAATGAGTACAACACAAGGTTGATTTAATCAAGCATACCACTCCACCCGCAATCACTGCCAGAAAATTATGGAATTGCACACATTTTAGAAATCATCGTTAAGATGACAAGCTGGCAGAATCGTTAGCACGCCGGGTGAAATGCGTAGCCATATTTCGTCTGCCATTGTGTTCTGAGTTCGAATTCCACCAAGCTTGACTTTGCCTTTCATCCTTTCAGGGTCGATGAGACAAGTGCCAGTCAAGCACTGATTGACTAACCCCTTCCTGCCAAATTTCAGGCCTTGTGCCTATAGTAGAAAAGATTAAAGTGGTGAGCTGGCAGGATTATTAGTGTGCTGGAGGAAATGCTTAGCTGTATTTCATTTGCCATTACATTTCTGAGTTCAAATTCCGCCAAAGTCATCTTTCTTTCATCCTTTCAGGATCGATTAAATAAGTACCTGTTACGCCCTGGGGTCGATGTAATCAACTTAATGCCTTCCTCCAAATTTGAGGCTTTGTGCTTCCACAAGAAAGAATTTTTATCATTTTTATTATTAAGGTGACAAAATGCTTAGCAATATTTCGTCCATTTTTACATTCTGAGTTCAAGTCTCGTCAAGGTCGACTTTGCTTTATTATGATAAGGAAGTTAGGTACCTGGTAGGTCTTTAGAAATTGTGCCTTACCCCTTTTACATTTTGAGTTCAAACTTTAGCCTTTATTCTTCTATGAGGTGACTAGAATAATGACTAGTCTAAGAAATTGACTCCTCCAGCTTAATAAGCTGTGTTAGAAATTATTTCTTTACTTGGAACCTGAGCTGTTAGCTTTGTTGTTAAACCCCACTTACTCATTGTTAATGCTGAATGACTCATAGCATAGATGCAGGACAGGTCAACTAATTTACATATTTGCTTTGATTTGACAAGTGTATGTGACCTATACTTAGAGGTAGGCCAAGTCAGCTAATACATTGGTGTTGGTTTGACACTTGTGAATGACCCACAGCATAGATGTAGGTCAGGTCAAACTAATTTATATATTGGTATTGGTTTGACAATCCAAGTGTCCACTTAGATTTAGGTCAGGTCAATTGATTTACATATTTGTTGATTTGACAACTGAATATTTTTACATCAACACAATGATGATTCAGCAGATTTTGTATATGTTGTATGTATGTATATATATCATCATCATCATCGTTTAACGTCCGTTTTCTGTGCTAGCATGGGTTGGACGGTTCGACCAGGGTCTGGAAAGCTATGAGGCTGCACCAGGCTCCAGTCTGATCTGGCAGTGTTTCTACAGCTAGATGCCTTTCCTAACGCCAACCACTCCATGAGTGTAGTGGATGCTTTTTACATGCCACCGGCACAGGTGCCAGGCGAGTCTCGCATCGGCCATAATCAGTTGGAGCTTTTTACGTGCCACCGGCATGGAAGCCAGTCAAGGGGGTGCTAGCATATATATATATATATATATATATATACACACACACACAGTTTTCTTTGATTCGACTCAGTTTTATTTTTTTTTATTGCAAAACTGAAGCGCCTCCTCTACACTGTATCAGTATGTATTCTGCTACTGCTCTTTAGGCCGGATGCCTGCTTTCTGATTGTCAGAATTTGTCTTGCTTGCAAAATGTTATCCTGAATCACTGCTTCCCAAGACAAGACTCCATGTCTGTGATGTGTGAAGTCTGTTTCCCTAAAAACTGTTGCAGTTGATCCTGATCTTGCAGTCTGGGGCAGATTATTGCTAAGGGAGTAAATTGAAGGTTGGCATTTGCTAGTACACTATGGAAGGTATGAGACGATATTTTTAACAATCATTCCTGTGCTGAATTGTGCTCACATGTTTTTCCAACATAGCATATATATATGAAAGCGAAAGGTTCAAAAACCACCAATCCTACAATAAATACACACACGAGCAATGCAGTGAATCATCATCATCATCATGAACACTTTAAAAAATAGGCTTACCTTCAGGATGGAATTTGAAGGTAGTTTACATACCCCAATATCAATTGATTTCATGCTGTTCATGAGAAAACATGCTTTGCAATCTTCAGTTGGAGATAGCAACATCTATTTCCAAAATATTAACTACGTCAACTCGTGTGCGTTTTGAACTTTAAACGTCCCACTCTGTTGTTCATTGCATTGCTCGTGTGTGTATTTAATCGTAGGATTGGTTGTTTTTGAAGCTTTCGCTTTCATCTTTGTCAAGCAGTATTTTTACCCTTTTATTCATATATTTAATATTACACCTATTAAGGTAGAAGTCTTCCTAACCACCTCATTATTGCTGTTTTTAACAACAATAATGCTTTCATATATATATATATGCATGCATGCATTCATTCACTAGATTCATGTGTTATTTAGTGTAGAATTATTTAGTGGTCAGAGGTTTGATTCCTGGACCAGGCAGAGTATCGGGTCCAGCATTATCATTTAATGTTCACTTACCATACTGGCATGGGTAGGATGGTTTCACAGATATTGGCTAACTGCAAGGCCATGTCAAGTTCCAATGACATTTTTGGCATTGTTTCTACAACTGGAAACCCTTGTTAATGCCAACCACTTTACAGAGTATAGTGGGGGTGCTGGTGCTAATCAGTCATGTGTGAAGTGATGGAGAGGCTGCTTTTTTCTTTTTATATGTTGGATCTGTTTACATGCAAAACCCTCACAGCAATACACACACACACACACATTTGCTAACATCACTCATTGGACTGCAGCAGCTGTGTTGGCGTATTGCCTTCAAGAGTTCAAACAGATCAATCAACCCAGTATTTATTACAATTTTTTTTCTTTTCTGAGTCTGGTACTTGTTCTGTTGACTCTTTTGCTGAACTGCTAAGTTACGGGGGGATGTAGACAAGCAAACATTGTTCATGCCAAGTGGGTAGTTTAAAGACACTTGCTCAAAGTACCACATGAACCCAAACCCACATGGATTGAAAGCAAGCTACTCAACCACCCAACCATGCCTGTGCATATATATATACACACATATATATATATCGTGATGGTGCATGACTTAGTGGTTACAGTGTTGCACTCACGATTGCAAGATGGTGGTTTTGATTCCAAGACCGGACGTTGCATTGTGTTCCTTGAGCAGAGCACTTCATTTCATGTTGCTCTGTGATCATTTCGCCATCTGACATGTGACACATGGTGCACCTGTACAGGTAATGTTGATCTGATGGAGGGAGTGAGGTTATGTGAACACAAACATTTGATCACTGCAAACAAATGATCTGTGTGGTTTTTCAGCAAGAAATTGCCAAACACTCATACGTTGTCTAATGACAAGAGAGTCCAATTATATATATATATATATATATATATATATATATATATAGGCGCAGGAGTGGCTGTGTGGTAAGTAGCTTGCTAACCCACCACATGGTTCCGGGTTCAGTCCCACTGCATGGCATCTTGGGCAAGTGTCTTTTGCTATAGCCCCGGGCCGACCAATGCCTTGTGAGTGGATTTGGTAGATGGAAACTGAAACAAGCCTGTCGTATATATGTATATATATATGTATATGTGTGTTTTTGAGTGTCTGTGTTTGTCCCCCTAGCATTGCTTGACAACCCATGCTGGTGTGTTTACATCCCAGTCACCTAGCGGTTCGGCAAAAGAGACCGATAGAATAAGTACTTTGCTTACAAAGAATAAGACCCGGGGTCAATTTGCTCGACTAAAGGCGGTGCTCCAGCATGGCCGCAGTCAAATGACTGAAACAAGTAAAAGAGTATATATATATGAAATAGTGATTGAAGATAGTGATTCACGCTAAATCCTTTTGACGCTGCCTTTTGTTTCAAAATTTCGAAAATAATGGACTTTTATCAAATGGCTTTGAAAAACAGTGATTGGCAGAATTTGATAGATCATCAGACAGAATGCCTTGCAGTATTTATAGGATTTTTTTTTCTTTTTTTTTTTTTTTTGAGTTTAAATTTTGCCATGGTCAACTTTGTATTTTATCCTCCGAGGATCGATAAAGTACCAGTCAAGTACAAGTGTCAATTTAATCAGTCCACCTCCCCTCTAAATTCCTGGTCTTCAAAACCAATTATTATCAAGGTGGCAAAACGGCATACTTATTAGTGTCAGATAGCATATTTTATGGTATTGTTCTGGTTCTTTACATTCAGAGTTCAAATCCTACCAAGGTCAGTTTTGTCTTTAATCCCTTCAGTTCCTTTAGCAGAGTCCATTCTGTCACAAGTAAGCAAGGTTTCTGATCTGAAGGCAAATTCTCTTCCTCCTCTTCCTACTTACAGAAATTCCAAACAGTATCATGCGCTGTTTTTTTTCTCCTCTGACAGAGCCCTTCCTTTTGGCCAAGTGTCCTCTGCTACAAGCTCACACAAGGCCTTGTGAATGGATTTGGTAGATGGCAACTGGTCGTGTGTGTGTGCACATGTACGGTTGTGTATGTTTGTGATTCCTTGTCTTGACATCATGTGATAGTTTGAATTGAGCATCATTTCATACAAGTAGTGTCTTTTGTTTTTAGTCTTCTAGGAAAACATGCTTGTCCATTGAGGAAATATTAGCTTGGAAACAGATGAGGGTTGCAATGTAAAGTTCATAGAAATCTGCCTCAACAAATTCTGTTTGACCTGTACAAGCATGCAAAATGGATGTTAAAATGGTGATGATGATAACTATTTGTCAGTTTCCTCTCCTTACATCTGTGGTCTTCTGCCTATGTTATAATTAATATAATTGTGGAAATGGCTGAATTTGTAGTCATCATCATTATCATTTAATGTTCGTTTTCCATGCTAGCATGGGTTTGGTGGTGTGACTAGAAGTGATAAGCTTGAGAGCTGCATCAGGTTCCGGTTTAACTTGGTATGGTTTCTATGACTGGATGCTCTTCCTAATGCCAACCACTCCAAGAGTGTAATGGCTGCTTTTACATGACACCAGCATTGGCCATGACTACAATTTCGCTTGGCTTGATGAAAAAAAATGCCTAGGGTTTTGGGTTTAAATCTCACAGAAATCAACTTCAATTTTTATTCTTCTGGGGACAATAAAATGAGTACTAATCATATACTAGAATTAATTTAATCAAACGATATAATGCTGCTCTACAACTTGGGCTTTGTAGATATCAAGCTTCCCAGCTGTGTGGTTTAAGGTTCAGTCCCACTGTGCAGTACTTGGGCAGGTCTCTTGGCCAACCAAAGCCTTCTGAGTTGATTTGGTAGTTGGAAACAGAAAGAAGCTCAATATATATGTATGTGCCCATCTCTTGACATCACGTGGTGGTTGTGAGCATCACTGACATACAGGCAGTGTTATTTATTTCCATTCTCTTGTGAGACACATCTTGCTTGGAATCAAGTGAAGGTTAGTAACAGGATGGGCAGCCATCTGTAGAAAGTCAACAAATTCCATTTGACCCATGCATGCTTGGAAAAGAGGACATTGGAACGCTCATGCTGAAGGTACCCGAATGTTAATATCAGGAATTATTACTATGAATTTGCATGGTCCAGTGGTTAGAGCATTCGGCTCACAATCATGAGTTTGTGAGTTCGATTTCCTGTCTGGGTTGAATATGTTTTTGAGCCAGACACTCTATTTCACATTTCTCCAGTTCACTCATCTGTAGAAATGAGTTGTGATGTTACTGGTGCCAAGCTGTATCAACCTTTGCCTTTCCCTTGGAGCACATCGGTGGCCCGGTGAATGGATGCTGGTCTTCCATAAACAACTTTGCCTAGATTTGTGCCTTGCAGGGGAACTTTCTAGGTACAATCTCATGGTCGTTCATGACCAAAAGAGGTTCTTACTTTTTACATTGTGTTGGGATGAAATTTGTCTTGCAAGTATTTAGTTACGTACCAATGTTGACTTAATCTTTTCATTACCATATTTCTTTTGATATACACTGCATTCAGTTCAATTAATTTTGAAATTAATAAAGAATCCAGTTAGTTTTTAGAACATAAATTAATGTGAATTTTGATAAAACAGAAGGATAGTAATTGCAGAACAAAGAGCAGTCTCAAGGAGGTTGGTAATAAAAGAAGTTAAGCTTTTCGTCTTTCTTTATTTGATAAAGTATTACTTAAATTTATTTTCTTTGTATTGATCCTCATTAATATTTTTTCTTTTTCAGTAACCAAGATCAAAGCAGAGCCCAGTGTAGATCCATTAACAACATATTCCACATATAACAGCCATCATCACCAACATCACGACCACCACCATGTGAACTTACCACTGAAGTCTGTTGCTATAAAAGAGGAGACCTTGCTACTTCCAGATCAGATCTGTAGCACTCCAATAGACCCTCCATTTTCTCGGCAGGTCAAGCCCTTTGCCAAGCTCTCACCACTTCAAACTGTTGTTGAAAATCCGATGAATTCTGTCATTGCCTCCCGTGTAGTGCCTTCTGCAAAATCTACAGCAGCAGTAGCAGCAACACCCCGAGATAAAAATGTGATTGCCTCTAAGGTCAGGTGCAAACGACAGTATCAAGGAAATCTGCCAAAAAAGGCAGTTCGTGTAATGACTGATTGGCTCAAGTCGAACCGCTACCATGCGTATCCCAGTGAGGATGATATACTGAAGATGGCGACTATTCTGAACATAAAGCAGAAACAGGTGTCAGCCTGGTTCGTCAACGCACGTCATCGAAAGCTAACTCAGATCCTGCACAAGGAAGGGAAAGATTCAAAAGACTACCGGATAAGCCGCAAGAAGAAAAACACAAGCCTTGACAAAGGTCGGGCAACAAGTTCAGAAACAGAAGTGTCAACAACAAACTTGAGTAATAGCAGTTACCCTTCTCCTACCAGTTTATATGATTGACTATTCCCCTTACCTCCGTATTTCACACCTTGTGCCTGTAGTAGAGAGGGTTATTTAAGGAATTGTGGCTGTGAGCGGCAGAATCATTAGTACTTTGAACAAAATACTCAGCAGCATTTCATCCATCATTGTGTTCTGCATTCAAATTCTGCCAAGGTTGACTTGGCCTTTCATTCTTTGAGTTGATAGAAATAAGTGCCAGGATCAGTGTAATTGACCATTCCCTCCCACCAACTTTCAGGCCTTGTGCCTATAATAGGTTGGTGTTGTGATTACTATTATTATGATAAGGAAGTTAGGTACCTGGTAGGTCTTCAGAAATTGTGCCTTACCCATTTTACATTTTGAGTTCAAACTCCCTCAGGGTTGACTTTAGCTTTTATTCTTCTAAGAGGGGACTAGAATAATGACTAGTCTAAGAAATTGACTCCTCCAGCTTAAAAAGCTGTGTTAGAAATTATTTCTTTACTTGGAGCCTGAGCTGTTAGCTTTGTTTTTAAACCCCACATTCTCATTGTTAATGCTGAATGACCCATAGCATAGATGCAGGACAGGTCAACTAATTTACATATTTGCTTTGATTTGACAAGTGTATGTGACCTATACTTAGAGGTATTTAGTTACGTACCAGTGTTGACTGAATCCTTTCATTACCTTATTTCTATTGATATACACTGCATTCAGTTCAATTAATTTTGAAATTATTAAAGAATCTAGTTAGTTCTTAGAACATAAATTAATGTGAATTTTGATAAAACAGAAGGATAGTATTGCAGAAGAAAGAGCAGACTCAAGGAGGTTGGTAATGAAAGAAGTTAAGCTTTTCGTCTTTCTTTATTTGATAAAGTATTACTTAAATTTATTTTCTTTGTATTGATCCACATTAATATTTTTTCATTTTCTTTTTTCTTTTTCAGTAACCAAGATCAAAGCAGAGCCCAGTGTAGATCCATTAACAACATATTCCACATATAACAGCCATCATCACCAACATCACGACCACCACCATGTGAACTTACCACTGAAGTCTGTTGCTATAAAAGAGGAGACCTTGCTACTGCCAGATCAGATCTGTAGCACTCCATTTTCTCGGCAGGTCAAGCCCTTTGCCAAGCTCTCACTGCTTCAACCTGTTGTTGAAAATCCGATGAATTCTGTCATTGCCTCCCGTGTAGTGCCTTCTGCAAAATCTACAGCAGCAGTAGCAGCAACACCCCGAGAAAAAAGTGTGATTGCCTCTGAGGATGGGTTCACCAACGCACGTCGTCGAAAGCTAACTCAGATCCTGCACAAGGAAGGGAAAGATTCAAAAGACTACCGGATAACCCGCAAGAAGAAAAACACAAGCCTTGACGAAGGTCGGGCAACAAGTTCAGAAACAGAAGTGTCAACAACAAACTTGAGTACTAGTAGTTACCCTTCTCCTTCCTCTTCGACATCATCAGCATCTGACGGGTCACTGGATACAGGTGCAGTAGTGTCGGCCAAACAGTGCCGTAGAAGTGGTGAGGCACGAAACAACAGCAGCAGTTGCAATGCCCGTCATCGTCGGCAAAGTCGACTCTCTGCCATGCCACCAACGCCATGTTCTCTCACATCGTTCGAAGGCAACACGTCGAGTGATGATGCCGATGAGGAGGAGGAGGAAGAAGTGGAAAGGAGAGGTGGGGAGCAGGGCAGAGATTTTGTAACTTTCCAACAGAGAAACTTGGAGGCTATCGTCGGTAAAGTCGACTCTCTGCCATGCCACCAACGCCATGTTCTCTCACATCATTCGAAGGCAAGACGTCGAGTGATGATGGCGATGAGGAGGTGGAGGAGGATGAGGAGGAGGAAGAAGTGGAAAGGAGAGGTGGGGAGCAGGGCAGAGATTTTGTTAGTTTCCAACAGAGAAACTTGGAGGCTGAAGTACGGACTCTGAACTTTGAGAATCTTTGAAGAAAAGATCTTAACATAAACACGTTAGGGTGAGAGGGTCTATTGAACCATTTACCACACCACAACAACAATGACATTAACAAGAAAGCCTTAACATTGGTGGGGGTAATGTAATGCAGGGGTGGGAGCAAGAGCAGATCTATGAATATTAGTTCGATGGAACTGGATTTGGTGTAAAACTCTGGGTGAGAAAAAGCATTCTTCTAACTACACATCACTTGTCCAACTCCATTCTGTAATATGTGTGAGTGATTTTTCACTTTTGTTTTTTGGTCTAGTTGTAGAGAACTGTGAACTGAAATGAATATTTAAAAATATTAAAAAAAAAAAAAGAAAGAAAAGAAAAATGAATAACCCCGCTCATTCCCGTTTCCCTTCCCCTCTTTTATATGCATACATATATATTTTGTAAAAAAAGATGAAAAGGTTGTATAACAAAATAGAAGGAATCCCTACCCATCCCCTCAAAAAACTTATCAGTCTTCATCCTTCATCCCCTCTCCTCAGTACTAATCGAAAGGACCCCAAGGTGGTATTATGATTATTATTATTACCACCACCCAAAAAATTATACACCCTTCATATAAAGTCTTACCTACAGACATTTCTTAGACTCCCTCCAACATTCTTATGGTAATGTCTACTTAAAGACACTTATGGCATGGAAGTAGAGTGTGGAGTTTTGTGCCAATGTGGAATATGTTATGGTATTAAATGATGAACTTTTTGTTGACCAGATCAAACTTCTGCCACTTCTTCATTATGATTTGTCTCAAGTTGATTATGATAATCATTTTGCATTTTGTAATTGCTTTCCTGGAAGAAAATCAGACCATCACAAAAACAAAAAATTCCATGAACTCAGTGAGGAAATGTTGTATCAAGGGGAGACTATCCTATATATTGTCATGGTGTTGGTTACATAGCACATATTAATGTAATCAACAAACTCTATCTGGCATCATTGAAGAACAAAATGCTCATGCCAGATGATGTTTGGATTGGTGTATTGTCAGAAATGTTAGGCATCAAACAAAATTGCCAAAACCATTGAGTTCATGCATCCAAATATTTTGGTTCCATTTTGAAGTCATATTGGAAAAACCCATTCCTTGTGACAATTAGTGATTTTTGGAATATACCAGATGCAGTGCCATGTCTGCAGGATGTATATAAATCAGTTTCCAAACTGAGAAACATCAGTAATGTTCATAATAGGCTCCAATAACAGAAAAATAAAGGTAACATAAAGACTTGTCCAGGTATTCTGGTGTTAAGTCATCATGCATTTATTAACATCATTTGTATTATTTCTATTATCATTATTATTCTTAATTTTTTCAACAAATGTACTATAGCAAAGATGGTTTGAATGTTCAGTTTTAAAAACATATGGCCCCCATCTCCAGCTATTTTATATTTAAAAAAAGTTTGGGGTAGTTTAGTATGTCGCACCTGACAGTGCTAAATATTTGGAAAGAGGAACAATCAATTCCCCAGGTTAATGAAAAGCAATTCTAACTATTTGTATTGGACTGTGGATAGCTTATAAAACATATTGTTATTCTTTTATTTACTTTTGTTAAATAAAGCTCTTCATAATTCCATCCACTTTTAGTGTGGAGCCCCTCACAGACTCCTGACAAACTGGCCACCTGCTTGGTAGCAAGGTTGTGAAAGAGAGTATCTTGTTTTGTTCATCATCTTTAAACCTTAAGGTCTTGAAGATTTGTATAACATGATCATTTGTAGTGTATAAATTACGAAGATGCATTTTTCCCCAAGAACTTCGGTACTTGGCATGTAAAACACAAACCATAGAAGGGATTGACCATGTCAACAGCTTGGCATATGAGATCTTGCCAATAAAAGGTAAAATTCTTCAGCCAGTAACTTGTTATTAGGCCTAGATCTGGAGATTTCTTCTTTCCCATTTTTTCAAGAACAGCTTTCAATATTTCACCAACTATTTCATAATGTTTTTGCTAAACATGCTGGCAGTAGTCCAGCATGAGTTCTTTTAGTCATACAGTTTGTTCACTGATTTCCTCAATTGTTTCCCATACAGATCTTCAGTAGTCCTCAGCTTCTGGTTTGATGAAAATGACAAGGAGATCCAGGAATTACTAGCAAGGAAGAGGGCAGCTCATTAGGCCCACCTCGCACAACCAGCCTGTCCTGTAAAGAAAACTACCTTTCGACGCGCATGCAGCACCCTACAGCGAAAACTCAGAGAAATGCAGAACGTGTGGTGGAACCACCTGGCATGGAGAACCTCAGAGACTATAGAGGCTTTTATGAGGCTCTGAAAGCAGTGTCTGGCCCCACCTACCTGGTCCAGAGTCCCCTGCACAGTTCAGATGGACAGGACCTCACCGATAACACCTCCATCCTCGCTCGCTGGTCCGAGCACTTCCAAAGCCTCTTCAGTGGTAACCGTACCATACAGGACGCTGCCATCCTTCGCATTCCTCAACTTCCACTCAAAGAGGAGCTCAACAAACCACCCACCCTCGAAGAAACGATTGAAGCCATAGGAAAACTCAAGAGTCGCAAAGCAGCAGGAGTTGACGGCATCCCACCAGAAATCTGGAAGAATGGAGGTCCAATGCTCCATGATTTTCTTGTCTGCTGCTGGGAGCAGAGCAAGCTGCCACAGGATCTTCACGACACCATCATCATAACCCTGTACAAGAACAAGGGTGAAAAGTCTGACAGCTTCAACTACCGGGGAATCACCCTACTCTCCATCGCCGGCAAAGTACTTGCCAGGATCCTGCTCAATAGGCTAGTACCAACCATTGCTGAAGAAAACCTCCCCAAGAGCCAGTGTGGCCTCAGAGCTAACAGAGGCACAACGGATATGGTGTTCGTCCTCCGCCAACTCCAGAAGAAATGTCGAGAACAAAACAGGGGACTCTATGCTGCTTTAGTCGACCTCACAAAAGCATTTGACACAGTGAGCAGGACAGGACTATGGCTCATCCTGGAACGACTTGGCTGTCCCACCAAGTTTCTACAGATGGTGATCTAGCTGCACGAGAATCAGCGTGGTCAGATAAGACTCAATGGTGACCTGTCGGAGCCCTTCCCCATCTCCAACGGCATGAAGCAGGGTTGTGTCCTGGCACCGAATCTCTTCAGCATCTTCTTCAGCATGATCAAGCATGCAACTGAAGAAATGGAGGATGAGGATGGGGTGTGTTAGGTATCGTCTGGATAGCAGCCTCTTCAATCTATGGCGCCTCCAAGCCCACACCAAGACCCAGGAGAGGCTGATCCAAGACCTTCTCTTCACAGACGACGCTGTCCTTGTCGCCATCACGTCCTGCCTTGCAGACGCCTCACGGCTCTTTGGCCTGGCAGTTAGACTCAAAAAGACGGAGGTACTTCACCAACCTACACCCCAAGAGGATTACCGCCCACCCCACATCACTATATGTGGTACCAAACTGAACTCAACTCAGCAGTTTACATACCTGGGCTGCATCATCTCATTCGATGCAAGGATCGACAAAGAAATTGAAAATAGACTCTCTAAGGCAAATAGGTCCTTTGGCAGATTGTACAAACGTGTTTGGCACAATGATAACTTGAAGAACAAAACAAAGATCAGTGTCAGCAGGGCCGTGGTTCCCGCCACTCTTCTCTATGACTTGGAGACCTGGATTACTTACCGCAGTCACATCCGTCTCCTCGAGCGCTTCCACCAACGATGTCTCCGCACCATCCTCAACATTCACTGGAGTGATTTCGTCACAAACATTGAAGTCTTGGAGCGGGCCGAGATCCCCAGCATTGAAGCCATGCTACTGAAGTCTCACCTCCGATGGGCAGGGCATGTCTTCAGAATGGAGAACCATTGCCTTCCTAAGATTGCCCAGTTTGGCGAACTCTCCATCGGCCACCGTGTGAGAGAAGCTCTGAGGAAGCGCTACAAAGACTGCCTCAAGAAGTCTCTAACAGCATGTCATATTAACCACCAATGCTGGTCAGACTTGGCTGCGAACCTTGATGTCTGGTGCCACACGATCTTCAACGCAGTCAACACACACACACATATATATATATATATATATATATATATATATATATATATATATTGCACTGGATGGGAGTGCTGAACTCCCTGTTCGAAAATATAAGGACACAGATATTGTGTTGTATAGCCAGCTAGAAATAACAGTAACATCGCCTCTTCCAGGACAGCCACATTATGTTGGCAAATAGCCTCTACTTTAAAGACCTATTACTGAATGTTTCTCTTTGAGAGATTTAGAAAAATAATAATAATAATATATATAGAAATACATATTAGATAGATAGACAGATAGATATACTTTCTTTTATTGTTTTACTTGTTTCAGTCATTCATTTGACTGCAGCCGTGTTGGAGCGCTGCCTTAAAGGGTTTTAGTCAAAGAAATTGACCCCAGGACTTATTTTTTGGGTACTTATTCAATCAATTTCTTTTCTCATACTGCTAAGTTACAAGGGCATAAACACACCAGCATCAGTTGTGAAAAGATGGCAAAAGAACAAACACAGATACACACACATGCATTATATATATATATATATATTGATCTTTCAGTTTCTGTCTACCAAATTCACTCACGAGATTTTGATCAGCATGAGGCTATAGTAGAAGACACTAGTCGAAGGTGCCACAGAGTGGGACTGAACCTGGAACCATGTGGTCGGGAAGCAAGCTTCTTACCTCATACCCACACTTGCATCTATCATATATATGTGTGTGTGTGTATGCACAGAAATACATATGTAAGCATGTGTATATATGGAGGCAGGTGGTGGGGTAGGCTTAAGTAAGTTATCAGACACCTGTATGAGTTGAATTTGATGAGCTAAATTCACAGTGAAATCACGAAAGAAGATAATGATAATAATAATAATAATAATAATGAAATTATTGTATACAGTGCTCAGGTGCACCACAACTTGCCAAAATTGTGTATAAAGCATATGCAGTAATGTACAAATGCCTGGACAGCGAACAGTGTATGAGTCAGATACATGCTTGTGTGTGTATGGAGGAGAGAAAATCAGGTGTAGTGTTGGCGAATCTCAGGAAGCATGGAAGTTTTGAAGGATGCAGTGCTCCAGCAACTAACAACTGATGCCGGCAGTTTTTTCCATACTTCAGCAACACTTAGCGTGAAAAAATGTTTCCGAAAGTCCTGGGAGCTGTGCTGCTTTTTGACTTTGTAAACATGTCCACAAGTGTTAGACAGGTGGAGTTTGAAAAGGTGCTCAGAGTGATTGTTAGTAAGATGGTTAATAATTTTATGGGTGTCTGCCAAGTCAGCTGCCAGACATTGGAGTTTCAATGTATCCATGCCCAGGGAAGTAAGGTGTTCTGAATGATATGAGAACTGTTTTTAAAACCCTTTATATTGGGCACCTGGACCCAACTGGCATCTAGTTAATCAACCACTGAATATATAAATGGGATGGTTGTAGGAGAAACCTCTTTGATCATGGTGCCCAAGCAACAGCAACCATCTCGGGACAAATAGTTAAAATTCAGTTGAGTTGCTTTTGACTGTTGAGGGTCGAGTGGCGTGGGTGTGTGGTGAGAAGCTTGCTTCCCAACCACATGGTTCTGGGTTCAGTCCTATTGCATGGCACCTTGGGCCGACCAAAGCCTTGTGAGTGGATTTGGTAGATGGAAACTGAAAGAAGCCCATCTTATATATATTTATGTCTTTGTGTCTGTCCCCTTCCCCCACTGATGTTGGTGTGTTTACATTCCTGTAACTTAGCGGTTCAGCAGAACGGACAGATAGAATAAGTACCAGGCTTAAAAGAATAAGTCCAGGGGTTGATTTCTTTGACTAAAAGGCTTCAGCATAATCCTAGTCAAATGATTGAAACACGTAAAAGAATACCTGAACAGGTATAACCTCTCAGCTAATTATCATCTACTAAGGTGAAGTAGCAGGCACTCTCTGCTCCCAGGTGTACATAGTTGCAAATTAAGTTCTAATTCCATGATGTTTAATGTAACAGTGCTTGCAGCAAGCCTAGTACTTATTTTACTAGTCTCTTTTTGCCAAACTGCTAAGTTACAGGGATGTAAACACACCAACATCGGTTGTCAAGCAATGGTTAGGGAACAAACATACAAACATACATATACGATGGGCTTCTTTCAGTTTCCGTCTACCAAATCCACTCACACGGCTTTGGTCAGCCCAAGGCCATAGTAGAAGACACGTACCCAGGTTGCCATGCACTGGGACTGAACCTAGAACTATGTGGTTGGGAAGCAAGCTTCTTACCACATAGCCATGCCTGTTGTGCACCAAAGCTGTACACTTAACTCTGATTAATCTAAGGTGGGACTGAACCCGGAACTATGTGGTTGGTAAGCAAGCTACTTACCACACAGCTACTCCTATGCCTATGATCTCAGAATGTTAAGAAATGCAGCCAGGTATTTTGTCCAACTCCCTAACAATTCTCTCGATCCTTCAGCCTATAATAACACCACCACCAACAACGACAACAATAATAATCCTTTCTGCTATAGACGCAAGGCTTGAAATTTTGGAAGAGGTGGGGTGGGGTAGTCGATTACATCAACCCAGTGAATAACTGGTACTTATTTCATCGATCTCGAAAGGATGGAAGGCAAAGTCAACCTCAGCGGAATTGGAACTCAGAATGTAAAGACAAAATGCCACTAAGCATTTTGCCCAGTGTGCTAACAATTCTACCAGCCTGCGGCTTTTGGTTTCCAATTTTGGCACAAAGCCAGCAAATTTCAGGGAAGCAGGTAAGTCGATTACATCAACCCCAATGTTTGACTGCTACGTATTTTTATTGACCCCAAAAGGATGAAAGTCAAAGTAAACCTTGAACTCAGAATGTAAAGCTAAATGAAATGCCGCTAAGCATTAAAAAAAAAATTTTTTTATTGCCCACAAGAGGCTAAACATAGAGGGGACAAACAAGGACAGACAAAGGGATTAAGTTGATTACATCGATCCCAGTGCGTAACTGGTACTTAATTTATCGACCCTGAAAGGATGAAAGGCAAAGTCGACCTCGGCAGAATTTGAACTCAGAATGTAACAGCAGGCGAAATACCACTAAGCATTTCGCCCAGCGTGCTACCGATTCTGCCAACTTGCCACCTTTAAAATGCCGCTAAGCATTTTGCTTGGCATGTTAACAATTCTGCCAACTCATCACCATACTAATAATCTGTTCTACCATAGGCACAAGGCCTGAAATTTGCAGGGGATAAGAGCTAGTTGATATTTTTTTGACCTCGGCATTTGACTGGTACTTATTTTATTGACCTCGAAAGGATGAAAGGTAAATTGACTTTGGTGGGATTTGAACTTAGAACAAATACCACAAAGCATTTGTCTGATGCTCTAACAACTCTGCCAATCAACCTCCTTAGTGATGTTGACACCTCTGTGTTAGTTGCCTAGCACCCTATTGTTTGGCTGTTCTTTGACCAAGTACGTGGTTTGATCAATAAGTATCCAGACTATTGCCATAGTAACGAAGCTAAAGTACATGGAGTGAAGGTACTTGGCACAGATTGACCTTGAACTCTGCTGTGCATGGACACTAAGTTTTAACATTCTAGCTCACTTCCGCTGTTAAAACAGCAGTGCTTGGAAGGAACATGTGTAGTGTGAGGTCGTTGCATCGACCATGACAGAGAAAGTTGAGCAGAGAATCTGCATGAAATTTTGCCAAAAGCTTGGCGATACCTGCTCAGAGCCCTACACAAAGTTTTCAAAAAGTTCTCATCATTCTCAACACAAAGAGATCTTGTGCAACTGAAACCCAAGAGTCTTTTTGGTCAGCTGAAAGCAGATTTGGCACAAACTTGGCAGACATGTGTCTCATACCCAAATCTTCAGTGATAATGGACTGAACTGAACTGTAACTAATCTGCACATCCTCTGATAACTCACAGATGGTGATTCAACAGTTTCCCCTCACAGTTGCATGCACATCTGCAATGCTCTTCTCAGATCTACTGGTTGTGGATCTCCCAAACTGTTCGTCGCTATCAACATTTTTTTGGCCAACTTGGAAACATTTGAAACACTCACACACATGTGTGCGTCTCATACACTCCTCTCTATACACTTTCTGCAACTTTGTGTAGGCCTCTGAGCAGGTATCACCATGACAACTTTCTCTTGTCATTGTCAAGGCAATGATCACATGCTACACGTGTTCCTTCCAAGCGCTGCTGTAAACAGTCGAAGTGAGCTAGAACATTAAAACTTAGTGCACATGCACTGCAGAGTCCAAGGTGAATCTGTGCCATGTGGCTTCACTTTGTGTGCTTTAGTTTTGTTACTATGTCATCAATCTGGATACTTATTGATCAGACCTCGTATATATATATATATATATATATATATATATATATATATATATATATATATTATATATATATATAGATATAGATATATATATATATCTGGCACCTGTGTCGGTGGCACATAAAAACACCATCCGAGCGTGGCCGTCTGCCAGCCTCGTCTGGCACCTGTGTCGGTGGCACATAAAAACACCATCCGAGCGTGGCCGTTCGCCAGCCTCGTCTGGCACCTGTGTCGGTGGCACATAAAATCACCCACTACACTCTCGGAGTGGTTGGCGTTAGGAAGGGCATCCAGCTGTAGAAACACTGCCAGATCTGACTGGCCTGGTGCAGCCTTCGGGCTCCCCAGACCCCAGTTGAACCGTCCAACCCATGCTAGCATGGAAAACGGACGCTAAATGATGATGATGATGATGATATATATATATATAGGCGCAGGAGTGGCTGTGTGTTAAGTAGCTTGCTAACCAACCACATGGTTCCGGGTTCAGTCCCACTGCGTGGCATCTTGGGCAAGTGTCTTCTGCTATAGCCCCGGGCCGACCAATGCCTTGTGAGTGGATTTGGTAGACGGAAACTGAAAGAAGCCTGTCGTATATATGTGTATATATATATATATATATATATATATATATATATATATATATATATATATATATATATATATATATATATATCCCCTAGCATTGCTTGACAACTGATGCTGGTGTGTTTATGTCCCCGTTACTTAGCGGTTCGGCAAAAGAGACCGATAGAATAAGTACTGGGCTTACAAAAGAATAAGTCCAGGGGTCGAGTTGCTTGATTAAAAGCTCCAGCATGGCCGTAGTCAAATGACTGAAACAAGTAAAAGAGAAAAGAGATATACACACACAGACATAAAAGTACAATATATGTACAATGAACAAAACTCAGCCCTTGAATCGCTAACCTCTGCCGATAAACACTGAAGCATGCTTTTGTGTGTGTGTGATGATGATATATATATATATACATATATAACTATAGTGTCTAGATACGCAAGAAAAGCCGGTGAGTGGATAAGAACAGTCATTGAGTCAGGGTTTGAACCTACATGGTATTTTGGGCAATATTTCAACATAGCCTCGGATCGACCCAAGGCTTATTTATGAGTGAAAAAAAATCTGTCAAACCGACAGGATTAATATTCAAAGCGTCGACCTTTTTCTGTTACATAATGTATGGAACTCTGCTCGAGGATTACGTGATTAAGGGTAAGAAAAAGTATCTGTGGAATATTCTGTTGCTTAAAGAGTGTTGATTCAACTGAGAATGTAACTCAGTTGATCACACAAACTAGAATACTCATCGTCGAAAGCGACGGAGATCTACTTCACACACACACATTATGAATACAGAACGTGTCCAGAGTGATTTTGTAGGGAGAAAGAGATGTATGATAGGCAAGCAGCAGATAGAAAAGGGAGTTACAGCAAGGAAATATGAAAATTAACAAAATACACAAACACCACATGTTCATGGAGGCAAAATAAAGGAAGGATTCTCTTTCACAAGAAAATTGCCGGGAAAAGATGAATATTTTAAATCATGGCTATGAATAAATAAATGTTAGAAAAGATTGCTTCTAATTTGAGCTGTATTGTCAGGCAAAGAAAGATTTTATCATAAAAATAATTCTAAAAATTTATTCCTCGTCTGAACCCACAGCTAGAAAGAATTTTGAGACGCGGCTTCTCTGAGGTGTTTAAATACTGAGGACTCTTTTTACTCTTTTAGTTGTTTCAGTCATTTGACTGCGGCCATGCTGGAGCACCGCCTTTAGATGAGCAAATCGACCCCGGGAATTATGCTTTGTAAGCCCAGTACTTATTCTATCGTTCTGTTTTGCCGAACCGCTATGTGACGGGGACGTAAACACACCAGCATCGGTTGTCAAGCAATGCTAGGGGGACAAACACAGACACACAAACAGGACTGGTTACAATTTAATGAGAAAAACTTTTTACTTCTACCCACATATTATTGTACAGGTTATTTACTTTTCATGTCAAAAATGTGTGTTGAAGCATGACAAGATATCAAATGTTTATAAAGGGGAATACCCGAAAAATGAAAGAAAATAAAAAGGTGTTTCTGAGTACATAGTTCATGATCTGCTCAAAACTGAAGTCATTAATTTTAGAGGCGGTCAATGATATAAAAACAAAAATAATTTTAAACGATATACAAACAAAAATAATTTTAAATGAACTTACATATCTGCTTTTTTAGCGCGGCTTCGGTAATGTGATTATTCTTAAGTCAGAAATTAAAGGAACAAAAACAGAGGAATAAATAAATAATGATCACGTGGAGGTTTATTAAAAAGGGACCAGTAAAGTTCACTTGCGGTAATATGTACTAGTAGCGTAGACTGGACCCGGTTTGCGCACACGCGCAGACGCGCGCCCGCGCTAGCCAGACTTATCCTACGAGTTGACTGGCTCATGCGAGATATATACTTGTATCGCACGTACGAATAGTTTTATTAAGAAACTAGCAGTATCGCCCGGCGTTGCTCGGGTTTGTAAGGGAAATAACTATATAAGCATTTTTAGAGAGTTATAGCCAAAAAATAGCAAAAAAAATGGAAAAAAAATGATGGTAATTTTTTTTTTAAATCATTGACTCATCGTAGATATTTTTAGAGAGTTACTTCCCTTATATAATAGCGAAAAAATGCATTAAAATAGAAAAAATGATGGTAAATCTTTTTTTAAAATCGTAGACTCATCGTAGACGCGCGCTAATACCCAGAAGGGCTCGATATGAATCACGACTATAAGATACCCGGTTTTGGTTAAACTGCACCGCAAAATGTGGGAGGAGTTAGGAATCTAAATCGTAGGAGACAGACACACAACTTCACTTTTATATATAAAGATGTAAACAATACAATGAGATAAATACAGAGACTCTGTGTAGACGTCCGATCTGCTAGAAATAGCAGTCAAATCTTCACTGTCTCTAAAGTCATGTCTATTACCTTAATGAAAGGATAAAACTGAATAATGTTGTTCATGATATACAAAAAGGGATGATGTTCATGACAGGAAATATTGTTGATCACATGACCCGGGGTTAAACAACAACATTATCAATACATATGTGTGTAGTTCTTGGTCATTTTGTCAAAAGTAATGCTTATTTATTCCTATTGTTTTGAATTAATCCTGAATTATCTCTTAGCTTCAAGATTTCAATGATGCAATTACTTATTTTTAGAACAACATTGTAGGGTAGGTGTGAGAGGCCGATTCTGGCTGTTTTAAACATAAAACAATATTTGGATTGGATGCATATGGTTGGATTAAATGCTAAAATGTTTTTAAAAAATGGATTTCAACATGTTGCTATATGCACTGTATTAGAGTGCTAAGCAAGAGGCTTTATTTATTTCAGCTCAGTCTGTTGGTCTGATAACAGTCGCCATCCCCACTTCATTTTTGTTTTGTTGCCGTAGTCCTTGTTTAGTGCAAATTTCAGTCTGGATCCACAAAGCCTAGGATCAAAGGCATTCCATCCATGACCATCTGTCTTTTTTGTTGTTGTTGTTGTTTTGCACATGTATATCTAGGATTACATTATCCACTGTATCCTTCTTTTAAGATGAAAAGATGTGATTTGAGGGAGATTTGGTCATTATTTTTAGCAGGTAATGTAACCACATAGAAGTTCCTTCACTGTAATTTTGCTCTATTTCAGCCCTGTGTTGAGAAGACCCATAATCAAAAGCAATCTAACCATGACTATCCTATTATTTTGTATATTTAAGACTGGCAAACATGTCCTTCTCATTTATGTGTGATTTATGGGAGATTTCACTATTGCTAGCAGGTTGAGCAACCATATAAAAGCCCACACACTGTTACTTGTTATAACGAGGTCCTCTAAAAGTGATCTTACAAGGTGAGATAAGATTTCATTAAGGTTGCCATGAGAAAATGTACCCAGCACACTCTGTAAAGTAGTTGGTGATAGGAATGGCATCCAAACCCAATAACACATACAGTCACCGGTCTTTGGGTGTTGTAGCTCCCAGTAAGAAATGACTTAGATACTAATGACCCATCCAACCCATGCCAGCATGGAAAGTGGATTTAAAGGGTATGTAAAGGCCTCTGTTTATAGATCAGAGTCCAAGACTGATGTACTTGACTGAAAACTCATTTCTCCAAGCTCTGCCAATAACATATATATATATATATATATATATATATATATATATATATATATATATATATATATATATATATATATATATATATATATATATATACATATATATATATATATATATACATATATATATATATATATATACATATATATATATATATATATATATATATATATATATATATATAGAGAGAGAGAGAGAGAGAGAGAGAGAGAGATAGAGATGAGTGTATTTTTACCTTGTTAACAATTAACACGGAAAAAAAAATAGTTACTAGGGCAGCAAAAGTCTCACAAGTAAAGGTGTTGTAACTCCTTGTTTATAAAGGTAGAAACTTCGTGTTTACGTTGAATATTTTGAATAATATATGAATAAATAAATGGAGTTTAACGCAGGTGTAATCAAATATTTTTACTTTCGATACGTTTCGAAAATTCCACTGATACTATTCAAAATAATAAATGGTATAAATAATGCAATCTTCTCTTCGGGAAAGTGAAAAAAACGAAACTCGTCAATAAGACATTTTAGCAAAAAATGATGGATTTGTATAGCGATTGACAGAACGCTATTAATATTGTTTAAAAAAACGTTATATGATATAACGTCATAAGTGTTATATAATCATCACAACAAACATGAACAATCAACGTCGCCCATTGTCTCCCTTGATAAAAGGACTTTCACTATGTTTCCCGCCACAACAATTAACTTGTACAACACGGCAGTCGAATAAAGTATCTCGTATCGTTAACACGTTGTTTCAGTCTCTCTCATTTTCTTAATCTTTCATACTAAACTAGCAGTATCGCCCGGCGTTGCTCAGGTTTATAAGGGAAATAACTATAAAGCATTTTTAGAGAGTTATAGCCAAAAAATAGCAAAAAAATGGAAAAAAATGATGGTAAATTTTTTTTTAAGATTTAAAAAAGGTAGAGTTGCGTCCCCTAGACAGTTTGTGGTTCGTATTCCTGATTCTCGACCCCATGTCGAATTTATCGATTTTTTTTCAGAACTGGGGGAACTTTTCAAAATTTTCGCTGCGTTAGTTTTGAATTATGACATTGGGCTATGTGTGTGTCAAGTTTCATCAGAATCGGTTGAAAGCCGTGGTCAGGGTGAGGGTACAAGCAAACAGACACACAGAAACACGCACAGACAAACTGCCGTTTATATAGAGAGAGATGAATGGTGAATGAACCGAAAGAATGCTAATAACTAATGATACAAAGAGCAATCAATGCTTTAGATATATAAAGAAGACTAGCAAATGTGAATTATTGCTGTGGCGAAGGGATCAAGAAGGGAAATAAAAAGTGAGAAAGACAGAAATGAGTCAGGCTTCAGAATAGGACATAATGACTTTTGATTATTCATTGATAATATTTGAATAGTAGTTAGGATTATTAATTACCATAGTACTGCGATTAGAGCTAATCTACATTACATTACTTCATTATAGTAGTATTTCATCTTAGTAACTTAAAATAACACTAATAGTAATAATGATTCTTTCATTTACTGGTCACAAAATCCATGCCTTTAACAACGTTTTTACTAGAAACAGAATGTACGACAATGTTCAAATATATTTATATGAAAATGTGGAATAACTTAAAAACGCCGTACAATATATAAGGACATTAAAAGTTTCAAATACATGGAATATACACACACACACACACATATATATATATATGGTTGATTCTTTTATTATATATATATATATATACGACGGGCTTCCTTCAGTTTCCGGCTACCAAATTCACTCACAAGACTTTGGTCAGCCCGAGGCTATAGTAGAAGACACTCACCGAAGGTGCCGCGCAGTGGTACTGAACCCAGAACCATGTGGTTATATATACGTGCATATACGCATAGAGACACGTGCATTCATGCATACATAATTACATACATACATACAGGCGCAGGAGTGGCTGTGTGGTAAGTAGCTTGATTACCAACCACATGGTTCCGGGTTCATTGCCACTGCATGGCACCTTGGGCAAGTGTCTTCTACTATAGCCTCGGGCCGACCATAGCCTTGTGAGTGGATTTCGTAGACGGAAACTGAAAGAAGCCCGTCGTGTATATGTATATATATATATATATATATATATATATATATATGTATGTGTGTATGTTTGTGTGTGTTTGCCCCCCCCCCACATCGCTTGACAACCGATGGTGGTGTATTTACGTCCCCATAACTTAGCGGTTCGGCCAAAGATACCGATAGAATTAGTGCTAGGCTTACAAAGGATAAGTCCTGGAGTCGATTTGCTCGACTAAAAGGCGGTGCTCCAGCATGGCCACAGTCAAATGACTGATACAAGTAAAAGAGTACATATATACGTACAAATATGTATATGTGTCTCTATAAATGATACATCTCGAATGTCAGACTAGCTATTAATAAAGGCGCGTAATACACGAAGTTAAAAGCCCTTTGGACAGAGAAAAAAATGTAGAGAATCACCTGTGAGACTCAAGTGACGCATTTATTCTAAACTACGTATTTTGTTTGAATTCTATTTTTGCAATTGTCATTTGATTTTGTTTTGTTTTGTCTTTTTTCTATGTGATATAAGTGTCCATATTTGCTTGCTTTGTCACTATCTTTTAATCTATATTCATTTATTCTGTTATTTGTTTCAGTCATTTGACTGCGGCCATGCTGGAGCGCCGCATTTAGTCGAAGAAATCGACCCCGGGACTTATTCTTTGTATGCGTAGTATTTATTCTATTGGTGTCTTTTGCCGAACTGCTAAGTTACAGGGACGCAAACACACCAACATCTTCTGTCAAGCGATGGTGGCGGTCAAACACAGACACACAAACATATACATATACATATACATATATATATGAATAAAAAGAAAAAAAACACCTTTTATCAATTCAATAATGAAAAATAAATTTATACCATTTAGAAAAATTACATATTATAGAAATATTAAATATAAGATAAAACATATAACAATGATTGATATATATATATATATATATATATATATATATATATATATATATATATATATATATATATATATGGAAGCACTCCGTCGGTTACGACGATGAGGGTTCCGGTTGATCCGAATCAACGGAACAGCCTGCTCGTGAAATTAACGTGTAAGTGGCTGAGCACTCCACAGACACGTGTACCCGTAACGTAGTTCTCGGGGATATTCAGCGTGACACAGAGAGTGACAAGGCCAGCCCTTTGAAATACAGGTACAACAGAAACAGGAAGTAAGAGTGAGAGAAAGTTGTGGTGAAAGAGTACAGCAGGGATCACCACCATCCCCTGCCAGAGCCTCGTGGAGCTTTAGGTGTTTTCGCTCAATAAACACTCACAACGCCCGGTCTGGGAATCGAAACCGCGATCCTATGACCGCGAGTCCGCTGCCCTAACCACTGGGCCATTGCGCCTCATATATACATATATACTACGGGCTTCTTTCAGTTTCCGTCTACCAAATCCACTCACAAGGCTTTGGTCGGCCCGAGGCTATAGTAGAAGACACTTGCCCAAGGTGCTACGCAGTGGGGCTGAACCCAGAACCGTGTGCTTGGTAATCAAGCTTCTTACCACACAGCCACTCCTGCACCTATATCAATATTTTAATAATAATGATGGTTTCAATTTTGGCACAATGCCCACAGCTTGGAGGAGAGGAGCTAAGTCGATTAAATCGATCTCAACACTCATTTTATCGACTCGGAAGGATGAAAAGCAAATTCGACAGCGGAATTTGAACTCAGAACGTAAAGACGGACGGAATGCCGTTAAGCATTCTGCTCGGCGTGTTAACCATTCTACCAGCTCACTGCCTTTATAATAATCCTTTCTACTATAGGCACAAGGCCTGAAATTTGAGGGAGAGGCTAGTCGATTACATTGACCACAGTACACAACTGGTACTTATTTTATCGATCCCGAAGGATCAAAAGTAAAGTCGACCTCGACGAAATTTTAACTCAGAATGTAATTACGGACGAAATGCCGCTAAGCATTTGCCCGGCGTGGTAACGATTTTACTAGATCGCCGCCTTTATAATGATAATAATCTTTTCTTTATTAATCACTGAAAGTTCATGTAAAACGACTGGGAACTGTACAGGACAGTACAATACAAATAAAGTGCGACTGAAACTTGTAAATAAAGAATACCAAAGGAACTTCTAACAAAAAAGACCCCACAAAAGAGGGAAGCTTCCAAAGGCTGCTCGTGAAAAAACTCACAAAAACTTCAACCGCCCTAACCTCTAGGGCAAGTGCCCTCTCCACTTCATCTACCCTCGATCTAGAGGTGCATGCTTAGAGTAAGCCCATTCAATCGGGCCATTCGCGTTACATTCACCTACCTTTTAACAGGATTGTTGGGAGGTAGCCTTCTCCTTCCTTTTCAAGTGGAAGCCGAAAAACTTTAGCTGCATTATGGGCCCCAATTTTTCGATTTGACCCCAGCTTGTTTGGGCCCTTTCTTTCCAGGGGCATCGTCCCTCATCTTACAGAACTAGGAATTCTTCTGTTCTGTCGCCAGTTGCAGTCTCCAGCCCTTTCAACCTGGTTCACCACACAACCTCTTTCGCTAAGGCCACCGGACAGAGAAACGTTGTCTTCCCTTCTCGGCCAAAGGAAGGCAGCGGAGCGATCTTCACGATAGACTCTGATAATCCGATCCGTCCTTCACGTGACAGCAGGTGTTTGACTGAAACCCACAAGTAAGCAATGCTCGGTCGTGCAGAGCAGTTTCCCGCTCTACACGCATCTCGGGCAAACCCGGCTGACAGTACTTCCATGCTTGTAGAGTTTATTCTCGTCGACGCCCAGAATCTCGCCAAGAGCATCATCGTACTTGACCGCCACTGACCCTCTACAGAACGCCAGAGTAAAACTTCCACTGGCCGCATTGCCCGGCCGACAGAGGATTGTGAGCGCCTGACGATACTCTAGGTGCCAGGCCTCATACCCTGGTCTATGCTTGATCCATGAACTCAGCTCAGTTAAAAAGACGAGCTGTGGAAAATCCTGTCTGACAAATAACGACCACACCTGCTCACCGTCAAGGAATCGCTGGAGATGTCGTAGCCTCAGAGCATGTCTGCGAATCAACAGCCACGGCATGCCCAGCAAGGCACGACTGTCAGGCGATAATATATATATAAGAGGCGATGAAGCATCCGCCACCTCTGCCCGACCTTTCAGGAATAGCTTTCTCTTGACTCATTTCTGGATGAGATTGGCCACCTTGCTCGACACGTCGTTCCAGTTCTCCACGGATCAAACCAGACCACGAGCAATTTAACTGGTCCCTCCGTCCAGCGTCCCACTACATTCTTGGACGGCCTCTGCAGGTGCTGAGGTGCAGGCCCACTGACTTTTCTTGCTTAATTTTTGCTCCTGACACCGACTCGTATTCTTTTAGAGTAGTGCAGACTGGGTCTGTGTGTCTGGTGTTCGACACTATGACATGACGTCGTCTGCGTATGCCGAGACTATTCTCCCACATCCTAGTTTGCGCGGGATTCCTATCAACGCCTCCCTTTCTGCAGTAATGGCTCTAGAGCCAGAACATACACAGAGATGAGAGTGGACACCCCTGACGGACACATCGTACGATGTTGAATGGTTCCGATAGTTAACCATTTACCCGAACTACCGAGTATATGTCACAGTACATTGCAAATCCAGCCATGGAAAACGGGACCAAAACCAACCGCCGTGAGAACGGCCGCCAAGTATCGGTGGTCGACCCTATCGAAGGCTTTAGAGTGATCCAAATTGATCAAGGCCCCACCCATAGCAGCTTCTTTACCCACCCTCGCATGAGGTAGAGGTTGTCTTGGATGTTTGCGTTTCAACAATCAGTTCTTCGACGACAAACGTCAACCTCTTTGCTCACACCTAAGTCAAAATTTTGAAGTCCGCGTTTAGCAGCGTTATGGGCCTGAAATTTTCGATTTGAGCCTAGCTTGTTTGGGTCCTTTCTTTCCAGTGGCACCGCTCCTCGACTTACAGAACTAGAAATTCTCCTGTTCTGTTGCCAGTTGCAGTAGATATCTACTAAGAGACCGCCAAGTAAGTCTGGCATGTAAAAGTAAAGCTCATAAGTCAGACCATCCAGACCAGGTGATTTACTCCCCGTGCGGCCCATCATCGCATCCTGTTTTTCCACGACTGTTATCAGCATTTTACAACGCTCTACCCACCTTGCTGAGAGTCATGACATGCAGTCGAGATAGACTTTGAAATCTATCCAGCGTTCCGGACCACCATTCGTACCAAACAGTCAGGGGAAGTGCCACTGAAATGCCGCTCGGGCTCGAGTCCGATGCGCCCATTTTGGTTCACCAAAGACCGAATTGTGACTTTGTTGTCACGTTGCGCTCTGCCACTCGGATCCATCGAGCGGCTTTCGTTTCTTCTTGTCTTAGAGCATGCATCTTAGCTCTAACAATGCAACCTTTGTGTTTAGCGTTCAAGAATTGGTTCACGGCCAATCTCACGACCTGCACGTCGGTTGCAATGCCTTTCTTAAATGCCTTTTCAAAGGTTCTAGGTGACCTTCTATTTTATTTATTTCTATCACTAATGCCTTACTAAACCTGGCTGATTCTACTCTAATTACCTTTTTCAGAGCAAACCACAATTTGTTGTTGACGATTGCTTCTTCAACGCCCGCTTAACTAATTCTCTAATCCGGTCTCTGTAAGCTTGGCACGTTGGGTTTGGCATTGGGCTTGGCGCGTTCAGTTTCCAGTAACTGGATCCCTGCCATCTAAGCCTATCTGGATCGACCATACAGATCATAAATTTCTGGTCTGTGTAGCCGATGAGTTTGAAAAGTAGGCAACTTATACTATCCTTATCTACTGGCCTACACAATACCCCATCTAGAAATGACCTGGATGACCCGATGAAGTTCGTCCATGTCCACATTGGCACATTCAGTCCGTACCTGTTAGACACTTAGAAATATATAAGCAGGTTTATGAGGCTCTCACCACCCCTCTTCTATCTCCTTGCTTCACACAGTCCAAACGTGGCTCTAAGACGGCGTTCCAATCGCCCACTAACACTAAAGGTCGAGACGACCATAGGAAAATCTCTTGACGTCTGAAGAAATCCAGATGTCCTGTTCTTGTCGGGACATAAACAGTCACCAGTTTGAGGGCATCCTCGTCACTACTGTTCACATCTAGGATCTCGAACTTACCTTCTGAGTCCAGGAAGGTAGTCCTTATCTTGAGATCCAGACATCTCCGGAACAACACCGCAGTTCCAAACACGCCCCACACCCATTCCCGGTTGACATGGTATGTATTACTGTGTAGTTAATGATATGGAAACCATATATGCTCTTGAGTTCTTTGTTCTGTATGTTGCTGGTGCTTCCACTATTGTTGTTCTTGTTGTTGTTGATGCTACCGCTGTCAGTGCTGCTGTAATTGCTGTTACTGATACTGTTGTTTTTGGTGCTGTTGCCGTTGCTGTGGTGACGATGGTGTCGGCAAAAGTGGTGTCGGCAAAAGTGGTGTCTCCCTTCTCTCTTTTGTTGTGAGCAAAAGGCCTTCAGATGATTCGTGTCCCCACACAGATAATACCTCTGCCTTTTACTCTCAACGGTCACGTGGAGGTTGGTGTTTTCTTGTCGATTTATGACGTCTGGAATTGCTTCTAAACTTTCGTAATCCATTTACAGCCACAACTCCAAACCTTACCCCAACCAATTTTGTTTTTGGAGTTTCCACACCTGTAGGATGTTTGTTTTGGCCTCTATATCCAGAACAGCTTCCACCAACCAGCAGCTGTTTATTTCTGGTGGCATATTAGGATTTATATTTTCACTACCCAACGATCCGGTTCTATGGTTACAAGAAGCAGAACTTCATTTTTTAGAATCAAAGTGCTTCCTTGCCCCTACTCCTCCGTGGTAAATCTCACCTCCACAGTGCCATATCACTTTTTCTTACAACGTAGGTTTTTTTTGTCCTATACTGGACGTAGACACTTTTCAATTTGTTATTGTGTCGGTCGTTTCAATCTACGACTTTTAACTCCTATTATTTTATATGTTACTAGCAGTATCGCCCGGCGTTGCTCGGGTTTGTAAGGGAAATAACTATATAAGCATTTTTAGAGAGTTATAGCAAAAAAATAGCAAAAAATGCATAACAAAAGGGAAAAAATGATGGTAATTTTTTTTTAAATCATTGACTCATCGTAGACATTTTTAGAGAGTTACTTCCCTTATATAATAGCGAATAATGCATTGAAATGGAAAAAAATGATGGTAAATTATTTTTAAAATCGTAGACTCATCGTAGACGCGCGCTAATACCCAGAAGGGCTCGATATGAATCACGACTATACGATACCCGGTTTTGGTTAAACTGCACCGCAAAATGTGGGAGTAGTTAGGAATCTAAATCGTAGGAGACAGACACACAACTTCACTTTTATATATAAAGATTGTTTTTCTCAGTGTGCCTTGTACAGTGGCTTCGGGGATGTTGAAAGTTACTCATCTTCCATTTTTTTATAAATATGGTTTTTGTATCATTTAAATCCTCAGGTGGAGGCGCGTGGCTTAATGGTTAGGGTGTCAGCATCATGATCGTAAGATTGTGGATTCGATTCCTGGACCGGGCGACGCGTTGTGTTCTTGAGCAAAACACTTCATTTCACGTTGCTCCGGTCCACTCAGCTGACAAAAATGAGTAACGCTGCGATGGACCGGCGTCCCGTCCAGCTGGGGAACACATACGCCATTGAAACCGGGAAACCAGGCCCATGAGCCTGGCTAGGCTTTAAAAGGGTGCATTTATTTATTTTTTAATTTAATTCTCAGAGCAGCGCCAATCACCTAGATGCGTTGTATATCCGACAGTATGATAGGGATACCCTCTACGTACACTGACGTGGCTCTTCTGCATCCTAGCTAATATACGTATGATACTTTTTGCCATTTGCAATGTTTACTTTTGAGGACATATCGACCATCTTCATTCTTACTGCTCTCCAACCAAAGTAGATTAGCATGGCGGCCAAGTTCGTCCCTCTTTAGAGTTTTGTGGAATACTTCCTGGCCTCATTCTCAGCTTTATGGTACCAATTTTTACCCCTTAGTAACCAACATTTTGATACCCCAGATTAATCTGAGGTACTTTTCTATTTGAATGCTATATTTTCTGACTTTCTAGTCTTATACTTTTCGTAAACGATCGTTTTATTATTGTTTGGATGGATTCTGGGTTACTCTTTTACTTGTTTCAGTCATTTGACTGCGGCCATGCTGGAGCACCGCCTTTAGTCGAGCAAATCGACCCCGGGACTTATTCTTTGTAAGCCCAGTACTTATTCTATCGGTCTCTTTTGCCGAATCGCTAGGTGACGGGGACGTAAACACACCACACCAGCATCGGTTGTCAAGCAATGCTAGAGGGACAAACACAGACACACAAACATATACATACACATACATACATACATATATATACATATATACGACGGGCTTCTTTCAGTTTCCGTCTACCAAATCCACTCACAAGGCATTGGTCGGCCCGAGGCTATAGCAGAAGACACTTGCCCAAGATGCGTCCCCGTCACTTAGCGGTTCGGCAAAAGAGACCGATAGAATAAATACTGGGCTTACAAAGAATAACCCCGGGGTCGAGTTGCTCGACTAAAGGCGGTGCTCCAGCATGGCCGCAGTCAAATGATTGAAACAAGTAAAAGAGAAAAAGAGAGAGTAGTATTTTCAATTTTTGTTGTGTTGGTGTTAATGGTGGTTGTGATGTCGGAGATGGTAATAATTGTGATGTTGGAATTTGCAGCTGTGTTGAAGTGGCAATTTAATTTCTTGTCTTCTTGCTTTTTACTTTGCTGGTTGTTGTTTTCATTTCCATTCTCGTTGTTATTCTTGATTCGGGCGACATTAGGAGTGGTGATGACGGGGATTATGATGGTGGTACTCTTTCAAATTATAATCTCTCTTTTCTGTGTTTCTGTCAAATAATTCGAAGCGATGCTTTATTAAAAAAATTTGATAATAATATACTATATCTTGTGAGGCTGATGTTATAATGCACGCACACACACACACACATGAAAGCCTTTAAAATTGGAAATTACAGACGATCCAAATATTAACTTTAGTAAAATGAATTAGAATTTGAAAATCTTCTTAGAGAAGTGGTCCAGACATACTTGTCACCTCATCTGAGATGTGCTCTTTCTTTGGTTATACATAGAACAGATATCTCTCTCTCTCTCTCTCTCTCTCTCTCTCACACACACACACACACACACACACACTCATTGTGTGTGTGTGTGTATAAGATATCTGATATATTTTCCTTAGGTTTCTTGTGTAAAAGTATTCACCATGGCCCTTTGCCGGTTTTTTGCCTGTTACCCATGTTTCTCATCCATATGTAAAAGTCGGAAGTTTTGTCCATCTTTATCTTCATTGCTGTGTTGATGTCAGACGACCAGAGGTGTTGAAGCTGTGACATGCCGCTCTCCTACTGTCTATGATGTCACAGTTTGAGTTGTGAGAGCAGTTACAGTCGATCCTAGGTAAGTGAATTTATCAACCCTGGATAGCTGTTTTCCATTTGCCAGGACGCCTGTTGTTTTGTCACTGTTTATATTAATGGTGATGTATTCTGTCCTCGATTCGTTTCTTTCTAGCCCCACAGTCTTGGCTACTACTAAATTTAGGCCACAACAGACGGATGGGATGGTCTTGAAGCCAAGAATTTAAAACTTTGGGCAGCAATATTTATATATCACCTGAGGAAACACAACCAGATCTCGTAACAGAGGAAACCGGTTGCATAATCAACTCCCTGATCACCTGGAGAAGCAGGTTGCGTGGAAACCATTGCAGTGATTAAAAAAATTAAAATGTCCAACTCTGCCCCTTCTTATTGACTCCAATTTTTTTCCTGTTCCCTGTTCACACACGACAGAGAAACCCAAACACAAACCTGGAAGTAAATCTATTACCACTGGACAGCACAGGATGAAATCTGAAGGTAGGCGATCTTTATACTGTTCTACATTCTTAACAGAATGTACCATAACTATTTATATGTGGCCCTCTTTCTTTTTCTAACAACTGGATGTCTTCTACTCCTCTCTTTTCCCTTTTATTATTCCCCCCCCCCCTCATTCTGGTCCAACGACCCTCCACGCTTGTTTTCGTTTGGTTTCCTTCTCTGTCTCCACTTTCCTGTTTTAGTTCCCAACTTTAACTGTCCAGAAATCCCAAATTTTATTTTGGTAATTTATGGGAATAGTTGTCGTTGAATGCTAGAAATGAGGAGTAGATAGACAGCCGACAACATACGAAGGGTTCTTTCTGTGTATTACTTATCCAGTTTTCTATTTTTTCCTCTTATTATTTGTGTACTTAACTCATTTGTTTTCATCGCCTGGCCCCCGTGCCGGTAGCATGTAAAAAGCACCATCCGACTGTGGCCATTTGCCAGCCCTGTCTGGCACCTG
>NC_043014.1:16337096-16349596 GCF_006345805.1 Octopus sinensis | reverse complement strand
TACACACAAACACACATCTACATGTATATATATATATATATATCTTATGTGATGTATATATATAGATATATATATATATATATATATATATATACACACACCTGTGTACATGACTATAAATGTGTGTTGTGTGTGTGTATAGAAGGATATTGGTATATACATGAGAACTTTTATGCGTAATAAATACATGTGAATATATAGACATATGCAAATATATGTGTGAGTGTTTGTATATATATATATATATATATATATATATATATATATATATATATATATATATGATGTGCCTAATCATTTGATTAGAAAACTTACAGTTCAAAAACGGTAAAGAACTCAATACAATTTTAAAGTGTCTACTGTCTGTATATATATATATACACACACATATACATATGTACATATACACATGCATACGTGTTAATATATATATATATATATACATACATACATACATACATACAGGCATCTCCATATATGTATGTGTATGCATGCATATATATATATATACACACACTCATACATAGATGCATGCATGTGTGTATTAACATAATTGGGGACTGGCTGTGTGGTAAGTAACTTGCTAACCAACCACATGGTTCCGGATTCAGTCCCACTGCGTGGCATCTTGGGCAAGTGTCTTCTGCTATAGCCCCGGGCCGACCAATGCCTTGTGAGTAGATTTGGTAGACGGAAACTGAAAGAAACCCGTCGTATATATGTATATATATATATATGTCTGTGTGTGTGTGTTTGTCCCCCTAGCATTGCTTGACAACCGATGCTGGTGTGTTTACGTCCCCGTCACTTAGTGGTTCGGCAAAAGAGACCAATAGGATAAGTACTGGGCTTACAAAGAATAAGTCCCGGGGTCGATTTGCTCGACTAAAGGCGGTGCTCCAGCATGGCCGCAGTCAAATGACTGAAACAAGTAAAAGAGTAAAGAGTAAATTGAGCTCAAAATTAGCATGGAATCAGCATATTTGGAATTTTGTTTATTCCCTCTCTCTGTTTTAATGTATAGAGAGGGAGGTCCAATTTTTACCTAGTGGATATTCTTGTACATGTAAATTTCATTTTCCTTTGAAGAATATTGGCCAAATTTCACCAATAAAAATCATATTATGCAATGAATATTATTTTGTAGACTATTAAAGTCCGATGTGATGTTTTTTTTCTCCCCAATTTTAAATATAATCAGATAATCTGTAGTAGTGTTTATATTTTCACAAGTAGGTCTGATTTGTTTTGGGGGTTTTCTCTCACACCTACTAACAAGTTTGCTGCAAGTTACAGATGTTTTTAATGCTAAAAACAAGAAATTAGCTTTCACATTTTGTTTTTTTTTAATCTAAGTCTACATGCAATTTTGAGAAAAGTAGTAGGTGGTTGTGGGATGTGCTAGGAACAACAGCTAAATCTCCCTTTAATCACATCTTTTCGTTTGAAAATATTTTCAATCCTCCCCCCACCCCACAAGTCTTCTCCCATTGTTTTTAAAGGCTTAATTTTAAAAAAAGCCAAAGTTGGTCCAGGAAGGTGAAGGGGGAGATCATAAATTTTCAAAAGTTTTTTTTATAAAAAGCTTCCCACCATTATTTCCAAGGTTGTGATGAAAAAAAAAAGGAAAAATCCTCATCAAAATGGAGAAAATCCAACTTATGTGGGCATCCTGATCCAAAACTCTACTGTTTATAGCCATTTTTAATTGTCCATTAAAATTTAATTGAAGTAGTATCATGTTCCAAAATCTCGGGATTCATTTAGTTCTATACCTACCACAAATGTGCCCCTTCTGGATTGAACTTTGGGATTTAATAAGGTCTGAAAACCTCATGAAATCAGCTGGTTGTTACATGCAAAAAAATAGGTTTTACGTAAATATTTTTAAAAACTGCTGAAACAAAAATTTCATTATCAAGAACTAGCAAATAAAAAGAAAAAAGGCAACTGCTATGCCATGGACACTATTAATTTGTATATGATTATCACCTCAGTTTCAAAGATATGACATTACAAATATGGCTAATTATTCATTTAGACTTAATTGGGCAAGATTTCTTAAAAAAAAAAGCATAATAATAATAATGTTCATAATAATAATATTGATAGATCACCAACCCTCGGGACATCAGTTGTTAGATAACCATTCTAGTTACAATGATGGGGTGCAGGACCGTAGCCATCACTCTCTTACAGATAATGCTCAACACCACCAGTACCTAGGTTCTGTTCGTGCTACATATGAATCAGGTTCTGATCAGGTGCATTCAGTTAACAGTGACAACCATCAAGTATTGACTAACCGGCCTAATTATGAAACACTTATAGACAGAAGACACTCTCTGCCATCAGATAACCATAATCAGAAAATGATGGACCTTAATGAAGAGTCAAATAAAGCTCTTTTACTGAATGCTAAGCAATATTCACTCACATCTAGCCTTATTGATCCTCAGATGATTAAATATGAATATCAAGATTTGTCAGGAAAGGGGTCAAACCAGAATGACAATTTAATATATGAAGATACTTTTGTTGGATCCTATGATAAGATGTTGTCATGCTCTTTAGAAAGTCAGGTACTGAATCAAAATGGCATAGTGGATTCTATCTCCAATGAATTGTTCTATCCAAAAGACTCACGTATGTCACCAGAAGATGTGGCTTTATCAAATAAAATGTTGGTGTCATCACCTTCCATGATGGTCTCTTCACCATCAACAGAAAACATGATGGCGAGACAGGGACATAATGTTGGACTTGGAGATGCTGATGGAAGTAAATTGACAGTTTATCCCAAAGAAAATTTAGGTAGAATGGATACTGCTATAAAAATGTGAGTCCTGCTTTTATATTTGTATTATTGTGCTTTGACTTGCTTTAACAAAATTGTTTCCTAACTTTTGTAGTAGGCATCACTATGAATTTTTGAAAATATGTAAACCGTACCTTTCTTTGGAGAACATCCAAAGAAACATTTGTGAAATTTAGATGAATATTTGAGGAAATATGACAATTGGAATGGTCAGCAAATTGGTTGAAATCTTGCCCAATTAAGTCTAAATGAATAATTAGCCATATTTGTAATGTCATATCTTTGAAACTGAGGTGATAATCATATACAAATTAATAGTGTCCATGGCATAGCAGTTGCCTTTTTTCTTTTTATTTGCTAGTTCTTGATAATGAAATTTTTGTTTCAGCAGTTTTTAAAAATATTTACGTAAAGCCTATTTTTTTGCATGTAACAACCAGCTGATTTCATGAGGTTTTCAGACCTTATTAAATCCCAAAGTTCAATCCAGAAGGGGCACATTTGTGGTAGGTATAGAACTAAATGAATCCCGAGATTTTGGAACATGATACTACTTCAATTAAATTTTAATGGACAATTAAAAATGGCTATAAACAGTAGAGTTTTGGATCAGGATGCCCACATAAGTTGGATTTTCTCCATTTTGATGAGGATTTTTCCATTTTTTTTTTCATCACAACCTTGGAAATAATGGTGGGAAGCTTTTTATGAAAAGAACTTTTGAAAATTTATGATCTCCCCCTTCACCTTCCTGGACCAATTTTGGCTTTTTTTAAAATTAAGCCTTTAAAAACAATGGGAGAAGACTTGTGGGGTGGGGGGAGGATTGACAATATTTTCAAACGAAAAGATGTGATTAAAGGGAGATTTAGCTGTTGTTCCTAGCACATCCCACAACCACCTACTACTTTTCTCAAAATTGCATGTAGACTTAGATTAAAAAAAAACAAAATGTGAAAACTAATTTCTTGTTTTTAGCATTAAAAACATCTGTAACTTGCAGCAAACTTGTTAGTAGGTGTGAGAGAAAAACCCCAAAACAAATCAGACCTACTTGTGAAAATATAAACACTACTACAGATTATCTGACTGTATTTAAAATTGGGGAGAAAAAAAACATCACATCGGACTTTAATAGTCTACAAAATAATATTCATTGCATAATATGATTTTTATTGGTGAAATTTGGCCAATATTCTTCAAAGAAAAATGAAATTTACATGTACAAGAATATCCACTAGGTAAAAATTGGACCTCCCTCTCTATACATTAAAACAGAGAGAGGGAATAAACAAAATTCCAAATATGCTGATTCCATGCTAATTTTGAGCTCAATTTACTCTTTACTCTTTTACTTGTTTCAGTCATTTGATTGCGGCCATGCTGGAGCACTGCCTTTAGTCGAGCAAATTGACCCCGGGACTTATTCTTTGTAAGCCCAGTACTTATCCTATCGGTCTCTTTTGCCGAACCACTAAGTGACGGGGACGTAAACACACCAGCATCGGTTGTCAAGCAATGCTAGGGGGACAAACACAGACACACAAACACACACATATATATATATACAGACAGTAGACACTTTAAAATAGTATTGAGTTCTTTACCGTTTTTGAACTGTAAGTTTTCTAATCAAATGATTAGGCACATCATATATACATATATATATATATATATATATATATATATATATATATATACATACATATATATATATATGTACAAACACTCACACATATATTTGCATATGTCTATATATTCACATGTATATATTACGCATAAAAGTTCTCATGTATATACAAATATCCTTCTATACACACACACAACACACATTTATAGTCATGTACACAGGTGTGTGTGTATATATATATATATATATATATATATATATATATATATATATATACATCACATAAGATATATATATATAGATATATATACATGTAGATGTGTGTTTGTTTGTATATATATACATGTGTATCTTGTATAATTTTATAAACTGTTACATTTCTAAAATGTTGATGTTATTGTTCAGTTTTTTGCTTTGAATTTTTGTGAATGTTCTTTGTTTGTTTTTGTCAATGATTTTTTTTTTGTTTTTATAAAGAAGGGGGGAGAGCATTGGGTACGGGCCTCTGGAGCAGGAGGACAGGGCAAAGGGCCTTTGGGTTATTAGTTAGTATTTTTGGTTGATTGAACAGTGGTAGAACTTTACATAAAACACACACTCACACACACACACACACATATATATACATATATATATATATATATATATATATATATATATATATATAATGTATGCGTTTAGTGTGTAAATATACGTGTATACACATGCATATTACAAATGTGTGATATATGTATGTATATACATATATACATATGTATATGTGTGTGTGTATATATATATATACATATAATATATATTTGTGATATATATATAAATATATATATACATATATATTCATGTATATAAATAAATATATAGTGAATAGAACACAAGTGTATATCATATATACGCACACACACATACGTTATATATGTATAAGTATACATACATACATACATATATACATACAGTTATATATGTAATTACACTTCAGCAATGAACTTATGGAGGCACATATGGAGGAGGTGATGTGTAGGGGGGTTGCACGTGGGGGCGCGGCTGTTTCTTGCCCTGCGACGCAGTGACAGGAGGTGGTGGCTCATACGGTTGCGAGCCGAGTAAGGGTTCGTTTACTCCACCGTTTCTGCGATGCCCACCTCTTCTTCGGTCTGGTTCGGGATCAACTGGGTGCCCTCGCCGGCAGACGAGAGCGACATCTTTTCTCTCCGACTCTTTCGGTAACGGATGCAAGTAATGAGCAGGGCCAGAAGCAATATGGACACGATGGTGACATCAAGGACAATGGTTGAAATAAGAATAACGTTCTCATCATCAGACTGTGGTTTGAGTTCTGGTGTTGTTGCTGCTGCCATTGTGGTGTCCAGCATTGGGTTGATATTGAGTTCTGGTGTTGTTGATGCTACCATTGTGGTGCTCGGCATTGGGTTGATATAGACCCCAGCACAAGCTCCCATCGGGATTATTTGGGCCGATTGCAGCTTGAAAGGTTTCATTGCTTTCCTTGCTGAACGTTTCACCCGCTTTTTGTCATCAACTAGGCATTCAAAAAGGGCTTTGGTAGCATCATCGGGGCATTTTGTGCCGACGAGAGTGTTGTTTGTCCACGACACCTCCACGGACCCCTCTGTTATTTCGAGCACTGTGACGCTGCTCGCATCTGCGTCTCCGTACAATTTGCCTATCTTGTCAATGAGATTGAGCCTCGAGTCGAGGTTTGACATGAACTTCTTGTACTCCATACTGAACTTCATCTTGATCTTGTGGGTTACCTTGTTGCTCTTGAGGTTCTTGTTCTTCAGAACCTTCACGAGGAAGTCCATGTTGTTGAACTTTCCATCACTGTTTATCGCCACCACTGTCACGTTGAGGATGCCCACATTGCTTTCCATTGGAAGCCCAATTATGCTTTTGTTATTGGCCGGGTCTCGCTGCAGCCAAATGTTGGGAGGGAGTTGCTTAAGGAAAAATGCCAGCGTCAAGCGGTCGCTGGGCTCCTTGCAGTCAATGAACGTGTCAGATGGCACAGAGAAGTAGGCTCGCTTCCCGGCCTCGAATTCCTGTACAGGAATCCTGTGTGCTATTCGTGGTTTTAGCTTTCTTGCGCGACTGCAATATTCGGGCATGCTGATGGCCATTCCATCTGTATGTCGGTGGTGGGTCTTGTGCGAATGCAGGTGGGTGCGCGTCGGTGCAATGTCAGTGACAGCCGGGGTGGCCATGATGGCTGCACGCCTTACTCTCTTCTCAGGCAGGGTTACTTGTCTGTTTGTCACATGCCACCCTACAACTCCATGACCGAGGAGCTCGGACAAGGTGCCATTTGCTGAAATTGATTCCACCCTCTGTAGAACGTTCATGTGCTGCAGCTCCACTCGGCCACAACCAACCAGCCATGTGACAAGCACCCCGGGGTGTTTTGCGATTTTTGTGTCACCGGGCCCTGATTCAAGGGTGGATGAGGACGATGTGTCTGGGGCGACTGCATGGACAGGAGGGATGGGCCTGTTGCCAGTGGTGGCAGGACCGACCTTAAACATCTCAGACACAAGCTCCAGATTGTGCTCCAGTTTCTTTAACAGTCCCACAATGCCGTGGGGAGGAAGTTGATCAAGGTCTGCATCAACAATTAGCGTAAATGCTGTCTCTGGCTCCTGGGGCATGCATCGGATGACTGGTGGAGAATTTGAACCCTTGCCGTTCTTCTTTGATGATGAACCACTGATTGCTGCTGCTGCTGCTGCCGCCACAGTGGTGGGTTTCAAGCTTTCTTTGGTCACATGAATCGAGAAGACGTCTTTGGCGAACTGACTAACAGCTCCTTGGTCCTCAGCCTGCGCCACAACCTCGATGTAATACTGGGCGATGTCTGCTGGTTTCGGGACTCCAGAGAAGGTACGAGTCTCAACGTCGAAATACAACCACTTGGGTAGGGTCGTCTTGCCAGCCTCCATTACCTGGAAAGAATAGAAAAAGGAGGAATGATTAGATATTTTAGCTGATGAAGGACAAAAAGAAATCATTTAAAAGCAAAAATTAAAACAAAAAACACCAATAACAAACTATAGATACAGATACAGCTTAAAAATAAAAATAATAATAATAATTATAGGCACAGGAGTGGCTGTGTGGTAAGTAGCTTGCCTACCAACCACATGGTTCTGGGTTCAGTCCCACTGCGTGGCATCTTGGGCAAGTGTCTTCTGCTATAGCCTCGGACCGACCAATGCCTTGTGAGTGGATTTGGTAGACGGAAACTGAAAGAAGCCAGTCGTATATATGTATATATATATATGCGTGTATGTGTTTGTCCCCCTAGCATTGCTTGACAACCAATGCTGGTGTGTTTACGTCCCCGTCACTTAGCGGTTCAGCAAAAGAGACCGATAGAATAAGTACTAGGCTTACAAAGAATAAGTCCCGGGGTCGATTTGCTCGACTAAAGGCGGTGCTCCAGCATGGCCACAGTCAAATGACTGAAACAAGTAAAAGAGTAATCCTTTCTACTGTAGGCACAAGGCCTGAAATTTTGGGAGAGGGGACTAATTGATCACATCGGCCCCAGTGTTTCACTGGTACTTAAATTTATCAAACCTGAAAGGATGAAAGGCAAAGATGACCTCGGCAGAGTTTGAACTTAGAACGTAGAGACAGGCAAAATACTTCTAAGCATTTTACCTAAGACTGCTTATTGTTCTCAAATATCTAGATATCAGCAACAACAACAACAACAACAACAACTATAACCAGTAATATTAATCACAGCTATACCATACATTAGATCTAGTTAGTTAGTTAGTTAATTTTTTGGCTCGAAAAGCAAAAAGCAATGCCATGTAGGGGGACATGGAGTTATGTACAGGGTGGTGTTCATGTAAATAGTTCAGGCCACTTGAGGTCTAAAGTATAGTAGAATGCCTGCCCATGGTAGTTTGCAGAAGTTTGGGGCTTTTATAACTGACCTTAGTCATTTTACTACACAGCTAATAAGCTGACCTGCCAACTTTTGTTGTTCCAGATGGCTGAAACAACATTCTGAACAGACCCAACTCAAACACTTTGTTACAGTTGACCAATCTGTAGAATGTAATTGTGATGTGAAGACAAGTAGGAAGCTTGCTTGTAACTGTCCTAAATTATTGTAATTTCAGTATTTCATTATCATACATCTAATAAGCTGACCTGCCAACTTTTGTTGTTCCATATTAACCCTTTCATTACTGTATTTATTTTGAGATGCTCTGTGTTTCTTTCAATTATTCTAAATATAACAAAGAATTTAGCAAAATAACTTAGTTATCATTCAGCTACTGTTAGGAACATAAATTGTGACTGAGGTTTGATAGAAGATTTTAATTCAAAACTTATGGAAACAAGAAATTTGTACTCAGAGCCAGAGCCGGTTTCAGCTGGGTTGGTAACGAAAGGGTTAAAGGAGACAGCTATTAGAGCACTTTGAACCCATCCTACAAAACACTGTTTGTTACAGTTGACTGGTTTGTAGAATGAAATCAGGATGTGAAGGGAATTTGGAAGCTCACCACACAATGGAGTTTTGCATTCTAACCGTCCTAAATTATTGGAATTTCATTATCGTACATTTAATAAAGCTGACCTGCCAACTTTTGTTGTTCCAGATTGAAGAAGGCGGCTGTAACAGCAATTTGGTAACATCCTGCTATAAACACTGCTTGCCATGGTTGCTGAGTTTCCAGAATGTAGCTGTGAGGTTTGGAAGCTTTTTATGGAATACAATTTTGTGCTAATCACAGCAAAACCATTAAACATCTCTTTTTTTTTTTTTGCATGTCACAGCTGAATAAATTTTGTGTTCTGTCTTATTATCGTACACCTAACAAGCCAACTTTTGTTATTCCAGATTGAAGGAGATGGCCACAGCAGAACTTTGGAAACATCAGAGAGCAAGGTTCTGGACCCTTTCCCTTCGGAGGACTTCCGTGGGGCCTTCACGAAGTAGCTGAAGCACTTACAACAAATGTATTAAAGTCAGGGGATCCTACTTTGAAGGAGTTTTGGACATGTCGTGGTTGCCCAGTTTGCAGAATGAAGACAATTTAGAGGCTTGCTATGCAATGAAATTTTCTGTTCTGTCTTATGTTATTGTAATTTCAGTATATCTTTATTATTATTATTATTATTATACATTAAATAAGCTGACCTGCCAACTTTTGTTATTCCAGATTGAAGAAGAAGGTTGTAACAGCAATTTGGACACACCCTGTTAAACATGGCTGGTCACAGTTGACAAGTTTGCAGAATGAAGTTCAGGACATGAAGACAATTTGGAAGCTTGCTATGGAAACCTTATGAAATGCTCCAGACTGGCAGAGAGGAGGGGAGAGACAATGAGAGGTATGAGTGGGAGAAAGAGACATGAGAACACCAGAGATGGCTGGGGTAAATTGGCAATCATGCGTCTGTGTGTCTATAAAGGCAATAAGCAAACAGATTGGGATTGGCCCCTGCGCACAGAATTATTCATGAAGTTGCAAACATTTGCGCCAAGTTTGCTCCCAGGGTGCTCAATGGTGAGCATTCTTGTAATGGACTAATTGGCAGGGATGGGCTTGAATAAAAGTTGGGATGGTCACAGCTGGAACATCAGGACTGACCTGGGGCTAAACAACATCTCCACTCACACAATACCAAAAGGAGCTTTTATGTGGTCACATCACATGCTCGAAAAAGCAACCAAATTCCCCTCAAATCACACACCACTGTATCTCTCATTAGACAAATATAGTCTTGGCTCTTCCCAGCCGTGGGAAAAATATGGGATGGTCATAGCTGGATTGCTTTTGATCATAAAAAGCCTCCTTGTTTAGAGCTGACCCAGGCCTATATATGACAACACTTAACCACAGGTATCATTTTAATTATATGTTGAAAGCTTACACACACACACACACACACACACACACACACACACACACACACAGAGTCATATAACGATCACACACATATCAAAAATCACATATAAACACACACCCCACGATCACATATTTTACACACACACACACACTATACCAACCTCACAAACCATAAGACATACATACACACACAGAGGAGATAAACAACATACATACACACACACATATACATACTAATACATATACACAAACACAGCATACATATATATATACATATATATATATATATTCACACACAGATAAGCAACGTACACGCACATACATACAAACGCATACATATATATTTCTTTACTGCCCACAAGGGGCTAAACACACAGAGGGGACAAACAAGGACAGACAAAGGGATTAAGTCGATTACATCAACCCCAGTGCATAATTGGTATGTAATTTATCGACCCCAAAAGGATGAAAGGCAAAGTCGACCTCAGCGGAATTTGAACTCAGAACGTAACGACAGACGAAATACCGCTAAGCATTTCACCCTGCGTGCTAACGTTTCTGCCAGCTCGCCGCCTTAAAACGCATACATGTAGACACACAAGGTAGACAACACACACACACACACACAAGGCAGGAAGCTGGCAGAAACGTTAGCACGCCGGGTGAAATGCTGCTTAGTGGTGTTATTGTCTGTCTTTATGTTCTGAGTTCAAATTCCGCCAAGATCGACTTCGCCTTTCATTCTTTTGGAGTCAATAAATTAAGTACCTATTTCTTTACTACCCACAAGGGGCTAAACACAGAGAGAACAAACAAGGACAGACAAATGGATTAAGTCGATTACATCGACCCCAGTGTGTAACTGGTACTTTATTTATCGACTCCGAAAGGATGAAAGGCAAAATCGACCTCGGCAGAATTTGAACTCAGAACGTAACGGCGGATGAAATACGGCTACGCATTTCGCACGGCGTGCTAACGTTTCTGCCAGGTCACCGCCTTTATATATACATATATATATATACATACATATATATATATATACATACATATATATATATATATATATATATAATATATATTATATATATATATATATATATATATATATATATATACATACATTATATATATAGATTAATACATATATATATACATACATATATATATATATATATAACAACAGACATATATATATATATATATATATACATATATATATACACACACATATATATTACATAATATGCACACACACATATAATATATATACACACACATATATATATATATAATATTGCACACACACACATATATATATATATACACACACATACATATATATATATAATATATGCACACACACACATATAATACACACACACCACACTATATTATATATTTATTATATATATATATATATATATATACACACCTATATATATATCTTATATACACACATATAGATGTTCATAGAGGCCCTTTCAGACATGCTTCAGTTGCTACGATGACCACCCTTGCTAGCTATGCAGATGACACAAAAGTCTCCCACGCAATACAAAACCTTGAAAATATTGCGTATCTGCAACAGGAGTTGGACACAATACTTACAGGGGGGCTGAGGACAAAAAACATGCAGTTTAATGCAGGTAAGTTCCAGGCCCTGCCCTACTGGCACACAAAGGTAAACGACGTGCAGACTGGATACACTGGCCCAGGAAGAATTGCAATCCCTGAGTCAAAATCAGTGCGTGACCTGGACATTGACATGAGCAATGATGCAGCTTTCCAAGTGCATATTGCTAATCTGGTGATAAAATGCAGACGGCTAGCTGGATGGATTCTCCGAACTTTCAGAACAAGAGAGAAGGAGACACTAATGGTCCTATGGAAAACATTCGTCCTCAGCGCTTGACTACTGCTCCCAACTGTGGTCACCACACAATATTAAAACTAACAGCAGAACTCGAAGCAATTCAGGAAGCTACACAAAGAAGATCTTCTCAATGCAAAATATCAGCTACTGGGAAAGACTGAAGGTATTAAACCTCTTCTCCCTAGAGCAGAGGCGGGAGAGAATGGCGGTGATATACATCTGGAAAATCCTGCAGGGTCTTGTCCCAAACTTTGGCATTCAAAGTTACCCCAACCGCAGAAACGGGTG
>NC_043014.1:16317134-16336996 GCF_006345805.1 Octopus sinensis | reverse complement strand
GAAACCCCCTCTTCAATATGCTATTTCACCATGCATTACCCCTCTCTCGATATCCTATGTTCTACTTGCCTAGAACCTGTCCTCTGAACCACCCCTCCCACTGGTGCTCCCCTATATTTCTGCACCCCCCACCACCATTATAGGTGTCTACTCTTTGAACCCCCCTCTTCCATACCCTATTTCACCATGCATTACCCCTCTCTCGATATCCTACGTTCTACTTGCCTAGAACCTCTCCTCTGAACCACCCCCCCACTGGTGCTCACCTATATTTCTGCACCCCCCCACCACCATTATAGGTGTCTACTCTTTGAACCCCCCTCTTCAATACGCTATTTCACCATGCATTACCCCTCTCTCGATATCCTACGTTCTACTTGCCTAGAACCTGTCCTCTGAACCACCCCTCCCAATGGTGCTCCCCTATATTTCTGCTCCCCCCCCCACCATTATAGGTGTCTACTCTTTGAAACCCCCTCTTCAATACGCTATTTCACCATGCATTACCCCTCTCTCGATATCCTATGTTCTACTTGCCTAGAACCTGTCCTCTGAACCACCCCTCCCACTGGTGCTCCCCTATATTTCTGCACCCCCCCACCACCATTATAGGTGTCTACTCTTTGAACGCCCCTCTTCAATACGCTATTTCACCATGCATTACCCCTCTCTCGATATCCTACGTTCTACTTGCCTAGAACCTGTCCTCTGAACCACCCCCCCACTGGTGCTCACCTATATTTCTGCACCCCCCCACCACCACCATTATAGGTGTCTACTCTTTGAACCCCCCCTCTTCAATACGCTATTTCACCATGCATTACCCCTCTCTCTCGATATCCTACGTTCTACTTGCCTAGAACCTGTCCTCTGAACCACCCCTCCCAATGGTGCTCCCCTATATTTCTGCACCCCCCCCCACCACCATTATAGGTGTCTACTCTTTGAAACCCCCTCTTCAATACGCTATTTCACCATGCATACCCTACCCCTCTCTCGATATCCTACGTTCTACTTGCCTAGAAACTGTCCTCTGAACCACCCCTCCCACTGGTGCTCCCCTATATTTCTGCACCCCCCCACCACCATTATAGGTGTCTACTCTTTGACCCCCCTCTTCAATACGCTATTTCACCATGCATTACCCCTCTCTCGATATCCTACGTTCTACTTGCCTAGAACCTGTCCTCTGAACCACCCCCCCACTGGTGCTCCCCTATATTTCTGCACCCCCCCACCACCATTATAGGTGTCTACTCTTTGAACCCCCCTCTTCAATACCCTATTTCACCATGCATTACCCCTCTCTCGATATCCTATGTTCTACTTGCCTAGAACCTGTCCTCTGAACCAACCCTCCCACTGGTGCACCCCTATATTTCTGCACCCCCCCACCACCATTATAGGTGTCTACTCTTTGAACCCCCCTCTTCAATACGCTATTTCACCATGCATTACCCCTCTCTCGATATCCTACGTTCTACTTGCCTAGAACCTGTCCTCTGAACCACCCACCCCACTGGTGCTCCCCTATATTTCTGGACCCCCCCACCACCATTATAGGTGTCTACTCTTTGAACCCCCCTCTTCAATACGCTATTTCAGCGTACATTACACCTCTCTCGATATCCTACTACGTTCTACTTGCCTAGAACCTGTCCTCTGAACCACCCCTCCCACTGGTGCTCCCCTATATTTCTGCACCCCCCCCACCATTATAGGTGTCTACTCTTTGAACCCCCCTCTTCAATACGCTATTTCACCATGCATTACCCCTCTCTCGATCCTACGTTCTACTTGCCTAGAACCTGTCCTCTGAACCACCCCTCCCACTGGTGCTCCCCTTTATTTCTGCACCCCCCCACCACCATTATAGGTGTCTACTCTTTGAACCCCCCTCTTCAATATGCTATTTCACCATGCATTACCCCTCTCTCGATATCCTACGTTCTACTTGCCTAGAACCTGTCCTCTGAACCACCCCTCCCACTGGTGCTCCCCTATATTTCTGCACCCCCCACCACCACCATTATAGGTGTCTACTGTTTGAACCCCCCTCTTCAATATGCTATTTCACCATACATTATCCCTCTCTCGATATCCTACGTTCTACTTGCCTAGAACCTGTCCTCTGAACCACCCCTCCCACTGGTGCTCCCCTATATTTCTGCACCCCCCCCACCACCATTATAGGTGTCTACTCTTTGAACCCCCTCTTCAATATGCTATTTCACCATGCATTACCCCTCTCTCGATATCCTACGTTCTACTTGCCTAGAACCTGTCCTCTGAACCACCCCTCCCACTGGTGCTCCCCTATATTTCTGCCACCCCCCACCACCATTATAGGTGTCTACTCTTTGAACCCCCCTTTTCAATACGCTATTTCACCATGCATTACCCCTCTCTCGATATCCTACGTTCTACTTGCCTAGAACCTGTCCTCTGAACCACCCCTCCCACTGGTGCTCCCCTATATTTCTGCACCCCTCCCCACCACCATTATAGGTGTCTACTCTTTGAACCCCCCTCTTCAATACGCTATTTCACCGTGCATTACCCCTCTCTCGATATCCTACGTTCTACTTGCCTAGAACCTGTCCTCTGAACCACCCCTCCCACTGGTGCTCCCCTATATTTCTGCACCTCCCCACCACCATTATAGGTGTCTACTCTTTGAACCCCCTCTTCAATACGCTATTTCACACCATGCATTACCCCTCTCTCGATATCCTACGTTCTACTTGCCTAGAACCTGTCCTCTGAACCACCCCTCCCACTGGTGCTCCCCTATATTTCTGCACCCCCCCCACCACCATTATAGGTGTCTACTCTTTGAACCCCCCTCTTCAATACGCTATTTCACCATGCATTACCCCTCTCTCGATATCCTACGTTCTACTTGCCTAGAACCTGTCCTCTGAACCACCCCTCCCACTGGGTCTCCCCTATATTTCTGCACCCCTCCCCACCACCATTATAGGTGTCTACTCTTTGAACCCCCCTCTTCAATACGCTATTTCACCATGCATTACCCCTCTCTCGATATCCTACGTTCTACTTGCCTAGAACCTGTCCTCTGAACCACCCCTCCCACTGGTGCTCCCCTATATTTCTGCACCCCCCACCACCATTATAGGTGTCTACTCTTTGAACACCCCTCTTGAATACGCTATTTCACCATGCATTACCCCTCTCTCGATATCCTACGTTCTACTTGCCTAGAACCTGTCCTCTGAACCACCCCTCACACTGGTGCTCCCCTATGTTTCTGCACCCCCCCCACCACCATTATAGGTGTCTACTCTTTGAACCCCCTCTTCAATACGCTATTTCACCATGCATTACCCTTCTCTCGATATCCTACCTACGTTCTACTTGCCTAGAACCTGTCCTCTGAACCACCCCTCCCACTGGTGCTCCCCTATATTTCTGCACCCCCCCACCACCATTATAGGTGTCTACTCTTTGAACACCCCTCTTCAATACGCTATTTCACCATACATTACCCCTCTCTCGATATCCTACGTTCTACTGGCCTAGAACCTGTCCTCTGAACCACCCCTCCCACTGGTGCTCCCCTATATTTCTGCACCCCCCACCACCACCATTATAGGTGTCTACTGTTTGAACCCCCCTCTTCAATATGCTATTTCACCATACATTATCCCTCTCTCGATATCCTACGTTCTACTTGCCTAGAACCTGTCCTCTGAACCACCCCTCCCACTGGTGCTCCCCTATATTTCTGCACCCCCCACCACCATTATAGGTGTCTACTCTTTGAACCCCCCTCTTCAATATGCTATTTCACCATGCATTACCCCTCTCTCGATATCCTACGTTCTACTTTCTACTTGCCTAGAACCTGTCCTCTGAACCACCCCTCCCACTGGTGCTCCCCTATATTTCTGCACCCCCCCCACCATTATAGGTGTCTACTCTTTGAACCCCCCTTTTCAATACGCTATTTCACCATGCATTACCCCTCTCTCTCGATATCCTACGTTCTACTTGCCTAGAACCTGTCCTCTGAACCACCCCTCCCACTGGTGCTCCCCTATATTTCTGCACCCCTCCCCACCACCATTATAGGTGTCTACTCTTTGAACCCCCCTCTTCAATACGCTATTTCACCGTGCATTACCCCTCTCTCGATATCCTACGTTCTACTTGCCTAGAACCTGTCCTCTGAACCACCCCTCCCACTGGTGCTCCCCTATATTTCTGCTGCACCCCCCACCACCATTATAGGTGTCTCTCTTTGAACCCCCCTCTTCAATACGCTATTTCACCATGCATTACCCCTCTCTCGATATCCTACGTTCTACTTGCCTAGAACCTGTCCTCTGAACCACCCCCTCCCACTGGTGCTCCCCTATATTTCTGCACCCCCCACCACCATTATAGGTGTCTACTCTTTGAACCCCCCTCTTCAATACGCTATTTCACCATGCATTACCCCTCTCTCGATATCCTACGTTCTACTTGCCTAGAACCTGTCCTTTGAACCACCCCTCCCACTGGGTCTCCCCTATATTTCTGCACCCCTCCCCACCACCATTATAGGTGTCTACTCTTTGAACCCCCCTCTTCAATACGCTATTTCACCATGCATTACCCCTCTCTCGATATCCTACGTTCTACTTGCCTAGAACCTGTCCTCTGAACCACCCCTCCCACTGGTGCTCCCCTATATTTCTGCACCCCCCCCACCACCATTATAGGTGTCTACTCTTTGAACACCCCTCTTGAAAACGCTATTTCACCATGCATTACCCCTCTCTCGATATCCTACGTTCTACTTGCCTAGAACCTGTCCTCTGAACCACCCCTCACACTGGTGCTCCCCTATGTTTCTGCACCCCCCCATCACCATTATAGGTGTCTACTCTTTGAACCCCCTCTTCAATACGCTATTTCACCATGCATTACCCTTCTCTCGATATCCTACGTTCTACTTGCCTAGAACCTGTCCTCTGAACCACCCCTCCCACTGGTGCTCCCCTATATTTCTGCACCCCCCCACCACCATTATAGGTGTCTACTCTTTGAACACCCCTCTTCAATACGCTATTTCACCATACATTACCCCTCTCTCGATATCCTACGTTCTACTGGCCTAGAACCTGTCCTCTGAACCACCCCTCCCACTGGTGCTCCCCTATATTTCTGCACGCCCCCACCACCATTATAGGTGTCTACTCTTTGAACCCCTCTCTTCAATACGCTATTTCACCATGCTTTACCCCTCTCTCGATATCCTACGTTCTACTTGCCTAGAACCTGTCCTCTGAACCACCCCTCCCACTGGTGCTCCCCTATATTTCTGCACCCCCCCACCACCATTATAGGTGTCTACTCTTTGAACCCCCCTCTTCAATATGCTATTTCTCCATGCATTACCCCTCTCTCGATATCCTACATTCTACTTGCCTAGAAACTGTCCTCTGAACCACCCCTCCCACTGGTGCTCCCCTATATTTCTGCACCCCCCCACCACCATTATAGGTGTCTCCTCTTTGAACCCCCCTCTTCAATACGCTATTTCACCATGCATTACCCCTCTCTCGATATCCTACATTCTACTTGCCTCGAACCTGTCCTCTGAACCACCCCTCCCACTGGTGCTACACTATATTTCTGCACTCCCCCCACCACCATTATAGGTGTCTACTCTTTGAACCCCCCTCTTCAATACGCTATTTCACCATGCATTACCCCTCTCTCGATATCCTACGTTCTACTTGCCTAGAACCTGTCCTCTGAACCACCCCTCCCACTGGTGCTCCCCTATATTTCTGTACCCCCCCCACCACCATTATAGGTGTCTACACTTTGAACCCCCCTCTTCAATACGCTATTTCACCATGCATTACCCCTCTCGATATCCTACGTTCTACTTGCCTAGAACCTGTCCTCTGAACCACCCCTCCCACTGGTGCTCCCCTATATTTCTGCACCTCCCCACCACCATTATAGGTGTCTACTTTTTGAACCTCCCTCTTCAATACGCTATTTCACCATGCATTACCCCTCTCTCGATATCCTACGTTCTACTTGCCTAGAACCTGTCCTCTGAACCACCCCTCCCACTGGTGCTCCCCTATATTTCTGCACCCCCCCCCACCACCATTATAGGTGTCTACACTTTGAACCCCCCTCTTCAATACGCTATTTCACCATACATTACCCCTCTCTCGATATCCTACGTTCTACATGCCTAGAACCTGTCCTCTGAAACACCCCTCCCACTGGTGCTCCCCTATATTTCTGCACCCCCCCACCACCATTATAGGTGTCTACTATTTGAACACCCCTCTTCAATCGCTATTTCACCATGCATTACCCCTCTCTCGATATCCTACTACGTTCTACTTGCCTAGAACCTGTCCTCTGAACACCCCTCCCACTGGTGCTCCCCTATATTTCTGCCCCTCCCCACCACCATTATAGGTGTCTACTCTTTGAACCCCCCTCTTCAATACGCTATTTCACCATGCATTACCCCTCTCTCGATATCCTACGTTCTACTTGCGTAGAACCTGTCCTCTGAACCACCCCTCCCACTGGTGCTCCCCTATATTTCTGCACCCCCCCCACCACCACCATTATATGTGTCTACTCTTTGAACCGCCCTCTTCAATACGCTATTTCACCATGCATTACCCCCTCTCTCGATATCCTACGTTCTACTTGCTAGAACCTGTCCTCTGAACACACCCCTCCCACTGGTGCTCCCCTATATTTCTGCACCCCCCCCACCACCATTATAGGTGTCTACTCTTTGAACCCCCCTCTTCAATACGCTATTTCACCATGCATTACCCCTCTCTCGATATCCTACGTTCTACTTGCCTAGAACCTGTCCTCTGAACCACCCCTCCCACTGGTGCTCCCCTATATTTCTGCACCTCCCCACCACCATTATAGGTGTCTACTCTTTGAACCCCCCTCTTCAATACGCTATTTCACCATGCATTACCCCTCTCTCGATATCCTACGTTCTACTTGCCTAGAACCTGTCCTCTGAACCACCCCTCCCACTGGTGCTCCCCTATATTTCTGCACCCCCCCACCACCATTATAGGTGTCTACACTTTGAACCCCCCTCTTCAATACGCTATTTCACCATGCATTACCCCTCTCTCGATATCCTACGTTCTACTTGCCTAGAACCTGTCCTCTGAACCACCCCTCCCACTGGTGCTCCCCTATATTTCTGCACCCCTCCCCACAACCATTATAGGTGTCTACTCTTTGAACCCCCCTCTTCAATACGCTATTTCACCATGCATTACCCCTCTCTCGATATCCTACGTTCTAATTGCCTAGAACCTGTCCTCTGAACCACCCCCCCACTGGTGCTCCCCTATATTTCTGCACCCCCCCCACCACCATTATAGGTGTCTACTCTTTGAACCCCCCTCTTCAATACGCTATTTCACCATGCATTACCCCTCTCTCGATATCCTACGTTCTACTTGCCTAGAACATGTCCTCTGAACCACCCCTCCCACTGGTGCTCCCCTATATTTCTGCACCCCCCCACCACCATTATAGGTGTCTACTCTTTGAACCCCCCTCTTCAATACGCTATTTCACCATGCATTACCCCTCTCTCGATATCCTACGTTCTACTTGCCTAGAACCTGTCCTCTGAACCACCCCTCCCACTGGTGCTCCCCTATATTTCTGCACCCTCCCCACCACCATTATAGGTGTCTACTCTTTGAACCCCCCTCTTCAATACGCTATTTCACCATGCATTACCCCTCTCTCGATATCCTACGTTCTACTTGCCTAGAACCTGTCCTCTGAACCACCCCTCCCACTGGTGCTCCCCTATATTTCTGCACCTCCCCACCACCATTATAGGTGTCTACTCTTTGAACCTCCCTCTTCAATACGCTATTTCACCATGCATTACCCCTCTCTCGATATCCTACGTTCTACTTGCCTAGAACCTGTCCTCTGAACCACCCCTCCCACTGGTGCTCCCCTATATTTCTGAACCCCACCACCACCATTATAGGTGTCTACTCTTTGAACCACCCTCTTCAATACGCTATTTCACCATGCATTACCCCTCTCTCGATATCCTACGTTCTACTTGCCTAGAACCTGTCCTCTGAACCACCCCTCCCACTGGTGCTCCCCTATATTTCTGCACCCCTCCCCACCACCATTATAGGTGTCTACTCTTTGAACCCCCCTCTTCAATACGCTATTTCACCATGCATTACCCCTCTCTCGATATCCTACGTTCTAATTGCCTAGAACCTGTCCTCTGACCCACCCCCCCACTGGTGCTCCCCTATATTTCTGCACCCCCCCACCACCATTATAGGTGTCTACTCTTTGAACCCACCCTCTTCAATACGCTATTTCACCATGCATTACCCCTCTCTCGATATGCTACGTTCTACTTGCCTAGAACATGTCCTCTGAACCACCCCTCCCACTGGTGCTCCCCTATACTTCTGCACCGCCCCACCACCATTATAGGTGTCTACTCTTTGAACCCCCCCTCTTCAATACGCTATTTCACCATGCATTACCCCTCTCTCGAGATCCTACGTTCTAATTGCCTAGAACCTGTCCTCTGACCCACCCCCCCACTGGTGCTCCCCTATACTTCTGCACCCCCCCACCACCATTATAGGTGTCTACTCTTTGAACCCACCCTCTTCAATACGCTATTTCACCATGCATTACCCCTCTCTCGATATCCTACGTTCTACTTGCCTAGAACCTGTCCTCTGAACCACCCCTCCCACTGGTGCTCCCCTATATTTCTGCTCCCCCCCACCACCATTATAGGTGTCTACTCTTTGAACCCACCCTCTTCAATACGCTATTTCACCATGCATTACCCCTCTCTCGATATCCTACGTTCTACTTGCCTAGTACCTGTCCTCTGAACCACCCCTCCCACTGGTTCTCCCCTATATTTCTGCACCCCCCCATAAAAAAAGCACCATCCGAACGTGGCCGATGCCAGACCCCTCTGGCACCTGTGCAGGTGGCACGTAAAAAACACCCACTAAACTCGCGGAGTGGTTGGCGTTAGGAAGGGCATCCAGCTGTAGAAACACTGCCAGACTAGACTGGAGCCTGGGGCAGTCCCGAGCTCCCCAGACCCCGGTCGAAACCGTCCAACCCGTGCTAGCGCGGAAAACGGACGTTAAACGATGATGATGATGATGATGTATATGTATAAATAAATGTATGTATATATATATGTATGTATATATGTATATATATGTATGTATAATATATATATGTATATATATGTATGTATATATATATATATATATGTATGTATATATATATATGTATGTATATATATATATGTATGTATATATATCTATTTGTATGTATATATATATATATGTATGTATATATGTGTATATATGTATGTATATGTATATATATATATGTATGTATATATGCATGTATATGTGTGTATGTATGTATATGTATGAATGTATGTATATATGTATGTATGTATATATATATATGTATGTATGTATCTATATATATGTATGTATATATATATATTTGTATGTATATATATATGTATATATATGTATATATATATATGTATATATATATGTATATATATATATATGTATATATATATATATGTATGAATATATATATGTATGTATCTATGTATATATATGTATGTATATATGTATGTATATATATATATGTATATATGTATGTTTATATATGTATGTATATATATGTATATATATATATATATATATATATATATATATATATATATATATATATATATATATATATATATATATATATATATATATATATTATATTTTCTCTAGTTTCAGCTCAGAGTTGCGGCCATGATAATGCACCGTCGTTTTGTGCTACACTGTTATTGCGAAGAACCTCGTCTTATATGTGGCGCTTGGTGAAGAATGGAGTTTGATATAGCTACTCTCATTTGCACCTCTTGCCGTGAGGTAGGTTCATCTGGGACTCTCGACAGGAAGATGTCCAGCTTTTATTTAAAAACTGCTACATCTACTTTGTGCAAGTTCCTCATACTCTTTGGGAGAATATTTAAAAGCTGTGGGCCCTTGAACCCCAGGCTGTTGCAGAAGCTAGTCCTGAAGTGTGATGGCATTGTTGGGATATTTGGCACTATGCAGTGTCGTCCCGTTCTAGCATTGGTGTAGCTTACAATGCCAAAATTTGGCACAATTCTTTCCAGGATCATCCAGACATATATTACTGCATACCTCTCCTGTCTTCTCTCCAGGGAGTAGAGTCTTAGCTGTTTCAACCTTTCCCAGTAGCTGAGCTGTTGCAAAGAGACGATCTTCTTTGTGAATTTTCTCTGGATTGCTTCAAGGTCCGCTGTTAATTTTACACAGGTGGGTGACCACAGCTATGAGCAGTAATCCAGGCGGCTGAGGACGAATGTCCACCAGAGGACCATCATAGTTTCCTTATCTCTGGTTCTGAATGTTCTCAGGATCCACCCAGTCAGTCGTCTGCGCTTTGTTGCCATCCTGGTAATGTGCACTTGGAAAGAGGTATCATCACTCATGTCGATACTCAGGTCCCTCACAGACTTAGGCTCTGGGATTGAAATTCCCTGTGGACTGGTGTATCCTGTAAGTTTAATATTCAGTTTTGGATGCTGGTAGTGCAGGGCCTGGAATTTTTCAGCATTAAACTGCATATTATTATCCTCAGCCCATCTGTAGATTGAGTCCAACTCCTGCTGCAGGTGTGCAACATCGCTGGGGTTCTGTATTTTCTGCGAGACTTTCGTATCGTCTGCATAGCTGGCCTGAGTGGCTATCCGGGAATTTGAGAGCATATCTGAGAGGGCCACTATAAAAAGCAGTGGTCCCAAGACAGTGCCCTGTGGAACGTCGCTCACTATTTGTGTGTTCATAGAGGTGGCTCCATTAACCACTACTGCCTGACTCCTATCTTTCAGGAAGTCATGTAACCACACTCCAAGTTTTCCAGCTATGCCGAGGTCATGCAGTTTGTGGCATATCATACCATGATCCACCTTGTCAAAACTTTTGCAAAATCAAGGTAGATTACGTCCACATTTGATTTGTTGAGTAACTGCCTCAACACCCAGTTATAATGTTGTAAGAGCTGGGTCAGGCAGCTCCTACCCAGTCGAAAACAATGCTGGGTATCACTGAGCAAGTTATTTTCCTCAAGGAATGCGATTAGTTTCTTTCTGACTATCCGTTCCATGACTTTGCTGATGTATGAAGTCAGAGAGATAGGCTTATAGTTTTTTGGCATCTGCTCTACTTCCCCCTTTATGTATTGGGCATATTATTCCCTCCTTCAGCTTGCTTGGCAGTTTGCCATTCGCAAGAAAGCTCTGGAAGAGAATCTTGAGGGGTTTTGCCAGGGCATGCTTACACGCTTTGAGGAGGATGGCTGGGAAACCATCTGGACAGGCAGCTGAGTTTGCATCCACTTCATCTATGGCTAGTAGGACATCTTTTTCGCTTATGTCAATACATTCTATTGTAACCACCTCGCTGGTTATAGATGAGGCGGCAAAGAAGTCCACTGGTTCGTTCACTTGTCTGTGTTCCAACAGGGTGATAAAGACACTTTTGAACTGGTCATTCAGCATCTCACTGATCTTAGTTGGACTGCCTGTGAGGGAGCCATCCTTTTGGAGGAGGGGTCCTATCTTGTAGTGCACTGAGACTGTTTCTTTCGCGTAATGAAAGAAGGCCTTTGGGTTTGATTTAATATTTTTTATAACCCAGGCTTCTTTGTCTGCTTTCTCCTTCACATAGGATTGTTGCAGCCTTTTTTCGATCTCCATCAGTGTTGTTTTTAGGCGGGACGTTTCGCTACTTTTGGGATGTAGGTTGAGACGATTTGCAGCCTTCGTCCGTCGTCTCATGAGGATCTTCCTGTCTCTTGGAATTTTGCTCCTATTTGTTTTGGCCTTGTGCTCTGGGACATATTTCTGGCATACGGCTTGCACAGAAGACATGAAACATTCTAGTTTCAAGTCAATATCTGGTGTGGAGAGACATTCCGGCCAGTCCTCTCTGAGGATCTCTTTTTGGATCGATTTCCAATCTGCTTTATGGAAGTTCAGATTGGAGAGATTTCGGGTGCTTCCTTTAGGCTGTGTGTCTCTGGTTACTTTTGGCCCAAACATAGACAGCTCTATTATGTTGTGATCCAAAACTGATGCTGGTTTCACTTTCACATGAATGATGTCCATATTGTTCGTGAAGCAGAGATCCAGAATGTTATTCGCCCTAGTTGGCTTGAGTACAACTTGCTCCATGAATAAGGCATTGGTGAGGTTGAGCAGGGACTCCAGCTTTACTTGCTTGCAATGATTCATTCCTGAGAGTATGTGACCTTCGGGCCATTTGACGTTGGAGAAGTTGAAATCACCCATAAGAAATATGGTCACGTGGTGTTCCAGATTCATGAGGATTTCTTTAATTCTTGTGAGGCAATCTTCAAACTTGCCTGTGTGATTTGGGGCATCCGGTGGGCAATATGTATTGCATATGACTATATTATGTTGTCTTACGTATACAGTTAAAGTGTCACATACCGAATTTGAGTATGTCATTAAGACCTGGGGTGTGAGGTCATCTCGGGTGTATACAGCAACTCCACCATGGCTCCTTTCCCTTCTGTCTGTTCGCAGTATAGCATAGTTTGGTATGTGTACTTCTGCGTCCTCTATATCAGGGTTGAGGTGAGTTTCCACAAGTGCTATGCATAGGGCTTGATTGCATGCAGTAAGATCTCTCAGGAAAGAAATTTTGTTTCTATTTTGATGTAACAGGCCCCCAATATTTAGTAAAAGTATTGGGGTGACGGCTGTGCAGGCGTTAGGGGAGGCAATCCCGTGTCTATTGACTGCGGTGGTCTTGCATAGTGGTGGGCAGGGTTCCTTCTCTGTGCTTGCTGTAGCCAGGTTAGCTGCCAGACAATTCTTTGCGCCATATGTATAGGTATGTATGTATGTATATATGTATATATATATATATATATATATATATATATATATATAATATAATTCGAGACAAAACCACTATTTTAAAACCAAACAAGGAAAGACTTAATCAATACATAAAATTTTAATATAAATTAAATAAACCGCCACTACAAATGTTTCATGTCTGCTACCGACAATCTTCAGGTGGATTTTCAATCTTCTAATCAGTATCTATATATATATATATATATATATATATATATATATATATATATATATATATATATATGTGTGTATATATATGTATATATGTATGTATATATATATATGTATATATATATATATATGTATGTATGTATATATATATGTATGTATATATATATATATATATATATATATATATGTATGTATGTATGTATGTATGTGTATATATGTATGTATGTGTATGTATGTATGTGTATATATGTTTGTATATATATGTGTATATGTATGTATATATATGTATATATATAGATATATATGTATTTATGTATATATGTATATATATATATGTATATATTTATGTATATGTATGTATATATGTATGTATGTATATATAACACACAAAAACCGTTAGATTCACTTCAACATTTAATTTAATTTGTCAAAATATTTTCGTCGCTTTGAGACCGCGACTTGTACACTGACAAAACTTCGTGCTGCATCTGTGCATATATATATATATATATATATATATATATACACACACACAAAACAAACACTTATCTGCCGTTTTCTTTCGTTTTCAGGATGATAGGCTGCAATCAGGTGGTGGGGTAGCAGAATCGTTAATGAAGATGAACAAAAAGATTAGCAATATTTCTTCCGGTTCTTTACCTTCTGTGTTCAAATTCCGCCAAGTTAATTTTACCTTTCATCTTTTCGTGCTCGATAAAATAATTATCAGTTGAGCACTCGGGTTGATGTAGTCAACCAACCTCTTTCCAGCAAAAGTACTGACCTTGTGCCAAAATTTGAAGATATTATTACATTTTAGCACATCTGACAAAATGATTGATAATATTTTTTTTGTTATTTGCGTTTCGATTTCAAATGCCGCTTTCATAGTTTTGGGGCCGATAAATTAGTTCTAGCTGAGCACTGGAGTCGATGTCATCGACTTCACCCCACCTAAAAATTGCAGGCTTTGAGCCAAAATTAGAAACACAAAATTAAAAATTAGTAAGCTGTAATTTGAAAGACACTAACTGCCATTTCTAGCATACGGAACATTCACATGCATTTTGCCATTAACCCCGTCAAGGATTTAGAAATTTATAAATATCGGTTATATGCTATATTCAGTTCAAATGACAAACTTCTGGATCTGTTCCAACTTTAGAATTAGTCGAGCACTAATGGAATCGTACTGATAGCTATTTACTTTCACTTTACATTCCGAGTTTAATACTGACGGCGCTGACATTGACTGTATTATTCCTGTATTAGTAAAATGAATACCAGTCATATACTAGGATTGATATACGCATATACAGGGTCAGGCAAAATGATCTGACACATCTGTAGGTTAAATAAAAGGCAAATGAAGTAAAGAAACAAAAAAGTGTTTTTAATTTTGAAAAGTACATATAATGCCATTTTGTTTCATTATGTTTAAAAAATTAAATCAGTCAAATGGGATCCATTATTGTCCACACACTGTCGAAGGCATTCACGAAAGTTGTCAATAACTCGGCGAGTAATTTCATGTGGAATGGCAGTAATTTCTTGACGAATTGCATCTTTAAGTTGTTCAATAGATCGAGGGTGATTAATGTATACCTTTGACTTGAGGTATCCCCAGAGAAAAAAATCGCACGGATTTAAATCAGTTGAACGGGCGGGCCAACCGATGTCAACAAACAATGACATCAAATGACCAGGGAACATATTCCGCACGTCGAGAAGTGTGGGCTGTTGCCCCATCCTGTTGAAACCAAACATTGTCCATATCGTGGAGCATATTCAATTTTGGTCTGAGAAAAGTCTCTGATTTAAATCCATGCGATTTTTTTCTCTGTGTCTTCTGCTATAGCCCCGGGCCGACCTATGCCTTGTGAGTGGATTTGGTAGACGGAAACTGAAAGAAGCCCGTCGTATATATGTATATATATATGTGTGTGTGCGTGTATGCTTGTGTGTCTGTGTTAGTCCCCCTAGCGTTACTTAGCGGTTCGGCAAAAGAGACCGATAGAAAAAGTACTGGGCTTACAAAAGAATAGGTCCCGGGGTCGAGTTGCTCAATTAAAGGGGCGGTCAAATGACTGAAACGAGTAAAAGAGTATGTGTGTGTATATATATATATATATATATATATGCGTATGTGCGTGTGTATGTGTGCGGTAAATAATAATAAGAAGAAGAAGAAGAAGAAGAAGAAGAAGAAGAAGAAGAAGAAGAAGCTCAGGACTCAAAGCAGAGACAGAGGGATTTTTAATTGCAGCACAAGACCAAAGCCTCCCAACCAGAAATTACCAAAAACATGTAATGAAAAGAAATATTACAAGTAACTGCAGAATATGTGGAGATGGACAAGAAACAATAAATCATATTATCTCTAGCTGCCCAGTCCTGGCTAAGAAGGAATATATTCAGAGACATGACAAGGTTGGAACCTACATACATTGGAAGCTATGTCAACATTATGGAATAACAACAGAAAAAAGATGGTATAGGTACACACCAGAAAAGGTCACAGAAAACGAGAAAGCAACCATACTCTGGGATATGCCGATACACACAGATAGAGAAATTAAGGCCAACAGACCAGATATAGTTGTCAGAGACCATGAAGAAAAAAAATGCTTTCTAATTGATGTATCATTACCGGCTTATGACAACGTGTCTCTAAAAGAAATGGAGAAACTCTCAAAATACAAAGACCTGGAAATAGAGGTAACTAGAATGTGGAATCTGAAAAAAGATACAATTCCTATCATAGTAGGTGCATTAGGCATGATAAAGAAATATTCAGACAAATACATAACAAAAACATAAAACTACTGAATAATAATAATAATAATAATAATAATAATAAAATAATAATAATAATAAATTATGGAAAACCCCAGGACTGGATCGGATCCCTAACTTCTGGCTGAATTGTTTGACAGAGGTACACGAACATCTCGCTGCATCTCTGTCTGATGTCATTCAGAACCCAGAGCAAATACCTGCTTGGCTGACTGAAGGAACCACCTACCTATTACCTAAAACCGAAGACACAAAAAACCCAAAGAATTACCGGCCAATAACATGTCTCAACACCACCTACAAAATCCTCACATCCATAATAATGGAGAGAATGTACGCTTTCCTTGAACAAAATTCTATCCTTCCACAAGCTCAAAAAGGTTGTAAAAGAAACTCTTATGGGTGCAAAGACCAATTGCTCATAAACAGAATGATTGTAGAGAATTGCCGGAGCAAAAACAAAAACCTGAGTATGGCATGGATAGACTACAGGAAAGCGTATGACAGTGTCCCACATAAATGGATACTCAAGGCCCTTGAGATATACAAGATCTCTCCTGTCGTCTCAAAATTCTTAGAGAATAGCATGACCATGTGGAACACACGTCTCTTTTTAAGCCATAGTAATGGGATGAGCCAGTCCAACAGCATCAACATCAAACGAGGCATCTTTCAAGGTGACTCCCTCTCTCCATTACTTTTTTGCATGGCACTGATCCCACTCTCAAACGAATTGGATAGTACTAGATATGGGTACAAAGTTTTTAGTAAATTAATAAACCATCTTTTCTATATGGACGACCTAAAGCTGTTTGCCAGGAATGACCAAGAGCTAGAAGGGCTGCTAACAACTGTTAAAGTTTAGCAATGATATCGGAATGGATTTTGGCCTTGATAAGTGTGCTAAAGCAAACAGCTTCTGTTAAATTAGATATTGACACTACCATCAAGGAACTTGACCCACAGGAAAGTTACAAGTACCTAGGAATCAACGAAGGAGATGGTATACATCATGCTACTATGAAGGAAAAAATAAGAAAGGAATACTATAGGAGAATAAGGCTTGTACTGAAGACTGAGCTCAACTCCAAAAATTGCATTGAGGCCATTAACACCCTGGCACTTCCAGTAGTCCAGTACAGTTTTAATATCATTAACTGGAACCTTACGGAACTCCAACGCTTAGACAGGAAGACAAGAAAGTTACTGACATCCAGGAGCATGCACCACCCTAAGGCAGATGTAGACCGCTTGTACCTACCTAGAAGCAGCGGGGGGAGAGGAATGATGCAATTAGAGCTGTGCTATAAGACCTCTACTGTAGGAATGAACAGGTACCTATCTAGTACAAAGGACTGGATGCTGCGACTTGTGCGTGAACACGAAAGCAACAAAAAGCTGCATTCTATTGTCAAGGAAGCTTATAAGTTCGAAAGGGAACTAGACATTAACCTTGAATCAGATGAAGAGCCGGAAACCACTGCTACCAAGCAAGCAAAGCGAATCAAGCAGACTGCAAAAAAGAACGGGCAGAATCAAATTGAGAGGCGGTGGAGCCAGAAGCCCCTGCATGGACAATATATTCTCCGAAGCCAAAATGCTGATGTAGACCAAGCAACAACCCATCAGTGGCTGAAGAGCTCTGGATTGAAAGCAGAGACCACACACCAGAAAAGGTCACAGAAAACGAGAAAGCAACCATACTCTGGGATATGCCGATACACACAGATAGAGAAATTAAGGCCAACAGACCAGATATAGTTGTCAGAGACCATGAAGAAAAAAAATGCTTTCTAATTGATGTATCATTACCGGCTTATGACAACGTGTCTCTAAAAGAAATGGAGAAACTCTCAAAATACAAAGACCTGGAAATAGAGGTAACTAGAATGTGGAATCTGAAAAAAGATACAATTCCTATCATAGTAGGTGCATTAGGCATGATAAAGAAATATTCAGACAATACATAACAAAAACATAAAACTACTGAATAATAATAATAATAATAATAATAATAATAATAATAATAATAATAAATTATGGAAAACCCCAGGACTGGATCGGATCCCTAACTTCTGGCTGAATTGTTTGACAGAGGTACACGAACATCTCGCTGCATCTCTGTCTGATGTCATTCAGAACCCAGAGCAAATACCTGCTTGGCTGACTGAAGGAACCACCTACCTATTACCTAAAACCGAAGACACAAAAAACCCAAAGAATTACCGGCCAATAACATGTCTCAACACCACCTACAAAATCCTCACATCCATAATAATGGAGAGAATGTACGCTTTCCTTGAACAAAATTCTATCCTTCCACAAGCTCAAAAAGGTTGTAAAAGAAACTCTTATGGGTGCAAAGACCAATTGCTCATAAACAGAATGATTGTAGAGAATTGCCGGAGCAAAAACAAAAACCTGAGTATGGCATGGATAGACTACAGGAAAGCGTATGACAGTGTCCCACATAAATGGATACTCAAGGCCCTTGAGATATACAAGATCTCTCCTGTCGTCTCAAAATTCTTAGAGAATAGCATGACCATGTGGAACACACGTCTCTTTTTAAGCCATAGTAATGGGATGAGCCAGTCCAACAGCATCAACATCAAACGAGGCATCTTTCAAGGTGACTCCCTCTCTCCATTACTTTTTTGCATGGCACTGATCCCACTCTCAAACGAATTGGATAGTACTAGATATGGGTACAAAGTTTTTAGTAAATTAATAACCATCTTTTCTATATGGACGACCTAAAGCTGTTTGCCAGGAATGACCAAGAGCTAGAAGGGCTGCTAACAACTGTTAAAGAGTTTAGCAATGATATCGGAATGGATTTTGGCCTTGATAAGTGTGCTAAAGCAAACAGCTTCTGTTAAATTAGATATTGACACTACCATCAAGGAACTTGACCCACAGGAAAGTTACAAGTACCTAGGAATCAACGAAGGAGATGGTATACATCATGCTACTATGAAGGAAAAAATAAGAAAGGAATACTATAGGAGAATAAGGCTTGTACTGAAGACTGAGCTCAACTCCAAAAATTGCATTGAGGCCATTAACACCCTGGCACTTCCAGTAGTCCAGTACAGTTTTAATATCATTAACTGGAACCTTACGGAACTCCAACGCTTAGACAGGAAGACAAGAAAGTTACTGACATCCAGGAGCATGCACCACCCTAAGGCAGATGTAGACCGCTTGTACCTACCTAGAAGCAGCGGGGGGAGAGGAATGATGCAATTAGAGCTGTGCTATAAGACCTCTACTGTAGGAATGAACAGGTACCTATCTAGTACAAAGACTGGATGCTGCGACTTGTGCGTGAACACGAAAGCAACAAAAGCTGCATTCTATTGTCAAGGAAGCTTATAAGTTCGAAAGGGAACTAGACATTAACCTTGAATCAGATGAAGAGCCGGAAACCACTGCTACCAAGCAAGCAAAGCGAATCAAGCAGACTGCAAAAAAGAACGGGCAGAATCAAATTGAGAGGCGGTGGAGCCAGAAGCCCCTGCATGGACAATATATTCTCCGAAGCCAAAATGCTGATGTAGACCAAGCAACAACCCATCAGTGGCTGAAGAGCTCTGGATTGAAAGCAGAGACCACACACCAGAAAAGGTCACAGAAAACGAGAAAGCAACCATACTCTGGGATATGCCGATACACACAGATAGAGAAATTAAGGCCAACAGACCAGATATAGTTGTCAGAGACCATGAAGAAAAAAAATGCTTTGTAATTGATGTATCAATACCGGCTGATGACAACGTGTCTCTAAAAGAAATGGAGAAACTCTCAAAATAAAAGACCTGGAAATAGAGGTAACTAGAATGTGGAATCT
>NC_043014.1:16254634-16309634 GCF_006345805.1 Octopus sinensis | reverse complement strand
AATAATAAAAATAATAATAAATAATAATAATAATAATAATAATAAAAATAATAATAATAATAATAATAATAATAATAATAATAATAAAAAGAGTTAGACCCAGCGGAGAGCTGCAAGTACCTAGGGGTAATTGAAGGGGACGGAATAAGGTATTCAGTGATGAAGGAAAGGATCAGGAGAGAATGCTTCATACTGATTTACAGGCAACATTTTTCGTCGCCAGTAAAGATTCGGTAAAGAAATCGTTGCTTGTGTACATGAATTGAGCGGTGACGAGCAAGCATTTTTGAACTTGGCATACCAATCAGGAGCGGTTCTTTCAACTATAGCACCCTCTCCATACACAGCACAAATGTCGCGAGCAGCTTTTGCGGCCTTAGAGCCTTGATTTAAAGCAAAAAGAAGGAGGTGTCGAAAATGCTCGTTTTTCTTAACTTGACATTCCATTTTAATGATCTGAAAATAAACAAAAATTAACTAAAATTAACTAGAAAAAAAAACAAAACAAAATAAATTCCAAAAGGATTCCAAAATAGAATTCTCAAAAACAATAGATTCGCAATAATTACCAAAATTTAAAAAACGGCGGGAACTTAGTTGCCAACCCAATATATGAATAAATGTTTAATATATTTGTAAGCATACATCTATATGTATATGAAGATGAAGTTGCGTACATATATACGTATGTGTGTGGGCATATTTATACATGTATGTGTATATATGTATGTATGTATGTATATGCGTTTGTAAGTGTAGTGCTGTGTATATGAACATGTAAATGCAAGTATATGCCTTGTGTGTGTATGGGCATATATATATATATAGTTAATCCAAACATGAAAGCACAAAAGAAAAACACAACAACGCGAGGACGTGGAAAAAATGTAGTATTATTGGACGCTCAGGAAAGAAGGAAAGAAGGAGGGTTTAACGTTTGTGTGTGTGTGTGTGTGTGTATGTGTGTGTGGTGTTCAAGAAAAGGGATTCAAGGAATCAAAACCAAAAGAGGTTCCCAATGTATGTGTATATGTGTGTGCACGTATCTTTTCGTTTGTGTTTGTCCCCACTCCATTTCACCGCTCGACCGGCTGGTGTTGTTTTGTTTCCGTCCCCATAACCTAACTGTTCAGTAAAGACAACCCGATTGAAAAAGTAGCAAGCTTTAAAAATGTGTACTGGAGTCACTTTATTCACGTAAACCCTTCAAAGCGGTGCACCAGCATGGCTACAGTCCCAATGACTGGGAAAAAAAAGAATATTCGTAAATTCTATTCAATAAATTCTATTCTATTCAATAAAGTGTTATAACAATACAGAATGCGGCGAGTTTCCAGAATCGTTACTCTGTCGCACAAAATGCTTAGCAGCATTTATTCCGGCTTTCTACTTTTCCGAGTTCAAAGACTTTGCCTTTCATCCTTTCAGGGTCAATAAAAACAGGTACCAGTTGAGCACTGAGGGCCATGTAATCGACTTTCTGCCTTCCCCTAAGATAGCTGGTGTTGAGCCTCTCTCTCTCCGTTATTCAATCCCACGCACCACCACCCCGCCATTGCCGCCGCCGCTGCCACCACCACCACCGCTGCCACCACCACCACCATCTCACTGATTCCTATTCACACCCATACTTCTTCCATCCACTCTTATCTCTCTCACTCTCTGTCTCCTTGTTTCTTTACCTTCCCCTTCCCATTTCACCACCGACGCCGCCACCGCCATATCTGTTTCTCATTTTCAAGCACACACACACTCTCTCCCTCCCTGATTGTACCTGTGTGTGTGTGTGTGTGTGTGTGTCTCTCTCTCTCTGTGTGACTGTTTCTTTGACTCTCTCCTTTCCTCTTCCTCCACCAACATCACCATATATCTCTTTCTCCCTCTCTCTCTTTTTCCTCTTCCACCCCTCTCTCTCTCTCTCACACACCTTTTCTCTTTCTTTCTCTCTCATATCCCAACATACACACACACACACACACATATATGTACACAAAGTGACATACATATATGCACATAAACACATGACATAAGGCCGTTCTCCATCCTCCAACACTGCTTAAACTCTGTGTGTGTGTGTCTGTGTGTGTGTGTGTGCACACGCGTGTCTGCCTGTGTGTGTGACTCTGGGAGGAGGAGGAGAGGAGGAGGATGAAACGGGGTGGAGGGGAGAGAGAGGGAGAAGTTACTTTTTACCGAGAAGGGTGAGAGAGAAGGGACCTGCTTTCACACTTAGGACGGTCCGCGCAGGATTAAGACAATCTACATCGAAACTTAACCCCTTTTGGAATTTAAATCCTTACGAAAAAAAAAAGAACTTACTTCTCTTGTATATATATATATATTAGTAGTATATATATTATTGCATATTGTATATATAATAATATACTTTATAATATATATATATATATATATATATATATATATATATATATATATATATATATATATATATATACACTGGATTGGAAAAAACTCATTTCTCTGAAAGAAAAAAATTATCTTTTTGGATAATTTTGCCTTTTACACTCACGTATGTATATCAATTACTTTTACTACACACTTAATTGAGGATATTAATTAATTTATAACACACACACACACATAAAGAATCTATCACCTTTTCATTGCTGTGTTTTAAAAAAACTGCAGAAAAGTTATATATTTTCTATATGTGTTTGTATATTAATTACAGATATGTAAGTTGATCATATAGACTTCAGTGTTTCACTGGTACTTAATTTATTGATCCCTGAAAGGATGAAGGGCAAAGTTGACCTCAACGGAATTTGAACTCGAAATGGAGCAATGGAAGAAGTGATTGCAGAGCAAAAAGTTTTGCCCCAGAAAACAACACACCACCCAGTCTAGGAATTGAAACCACAACCTCATAATTGTGAGTGCAACATCCTAACCACTAAGCCATGGAGTGGAGCACTCAGGTACTTACCAGCACGTTAATTCCACAAGCCAGCTTGTCGTATATTCGCACCATTTACCCAGGTTGTTTGTGATCTGGTCTCATTTTATTGTTTGTCTCCTTCACTGCCCTTTGCATTTGCTCACTCAAACCCCTGCAGTCCTTTTGCTGCTGTTGACACCCCCAAAATAATCTTATCAGTAAAGGTGCAAAATTATGATTTTTCAATGAGAACCGATGAGGGATGAGCATATCCACATGGTGTGTAAGAATTTTCCTGGGATCCTTTGTCGTACTTCTGTGCCAAATTTTAATCACACCAAGCACACACACATATATATATTCAAGACAAGGTATAAATAACGGCCATTACCTATTTCTCTATACTGTAGTTAACCTGACTTGCAGCTGTTTCCAGTAGCAATTATAGGTTCGTTATTGGCAGGTTTACAGGCGAGCTGGCAGAAACGTTAGCACGCCGGGCGAAATGCGTAGCCGTATTTCGTCTGCCGTTACGTTCTGGGTTCAAATTCCGCTGAGGTCGACTTTGCCTTTTATCCTTTCGGGGTCGATAAATTAAGTACTAATTACGCACTGGGGTCGATGTAATCGACTTAATCCCTTTGTCTGTTCTTGTTTAGCCCCTTGTGGGTAATAAAGAAACATATTGGCAGGTTTACTCAGTCGGCTCATCGACCAGTTGGGAAATGTTGAATGACCTAAAATGCTACTTCCATCAGAACCATGATGAACAATAACATTGGACCCTGCCACAAGAATACACAAATTTCTTTATCAATCTAAACCACGGTGTTTGCCTGGTTTACAAACAGAAAGCATGGATTGATAATCTCTCACAAATAATCCCTCTCTCTCTACACACACACATACATGTATACACATAGACCAGCGGGATGTATATATATATATATATATATATATATATATATATATATATATATATATTATATATAATATATATATAAAGGTAAGTAGAGTTTGCTCCAGCATGGCCACAGTCAAATGACTGAAACAAGTAAAAGAGTAAAAAAAAAGTAAAAGATATATATATATATATACACACACACACACACAATGCATTGCCGAATCTAGAAATTGAACCTATGATTGCTAGATATGAATGTACCATTCTAACCACTATACCAAACACCTTCACATATATACACATACATATAGAATTTGCATGTATAGATATGGATATATGTGTGTGTGTGTGTCTGATATATTCTTTAATTTGTTTTTCGTCATTTGACGGCGGCCATACTGGAGCACCACCTTGAATGGTTTTTTTAGTGGAACAAATCGAACCCCGCCTTCTCGCCGGACTTATTCTGTTGGTCTCTTTTGCTGAACTGCTAAGTTACAGCAATGTAGACACACCAACAATGTCAAGCAGTGATGGAGAAACAAACACCAGCACAAAGATGCAAATATATGCATAATTATATACATAAACATGGGATGAGGTGGTGAAGCATGGCCTTCGAATGTTGGGCTTCACAGAGGCAAATGACAAGCAACCGAGACCCTTTGGAGATATGCTTGAAAAGACTTGGCAAGCTAAGCGAGATCGTAGCCAAAGCTGATGCCAGTGTTGCGTTACCAGCCCATTTAAAAGAGCCCTTCAGTCATTGGGCAGTATGCTGTGCTTGAGAAGACCTATTGAGTGAAGTGAAATCGTAGTTGTGGCCCAAGCCAGTGCCGCCTGACTGGCTCCTGTGCCAGTGCCACGTAAAAAGCACCATTTGAGTGTGGCTATTGGCAGTACCACCTGACTGGCCTCCGTGCCGGTGGAACATATAGTGGCTGGTGTTAGGAAGAGCATTCTGCTGTAGAAACCTGACTGGATCAGATTGGAGCCTGGCTGTCCTCGGTCAAACTGTGCGACCCATGCCAGCATGGAAAGCATGTTAAACATTGATGATGATGATGATGATGATATACGATGTGCTTCTTTCAGTTTCTGTCTACCAAATCCATTTACAAGTCTTTGGTCGGCTCGAGGCTATAGTAGAAGACACTTGCCCAAGGTGCCACGCAGTGGGACTGAACCCAGAACCATGTGGTTGAGAAGCAAGCTTCTTACCACACAGCCACGCCTGCACCTATATATATATATTTTATATATACACACACACACATATATATGCTAGCATGTATGTGGACTAAGTCATCTCATCCAAACAAGTTAGTAGACACTTAGTCTTCCACACACACACACACACACACGCAAGATGCTTTCTACTGATATGCACGTGTGTATGTGTATACATCTATATACACACACACACACGCATATATATTTGACCATTAAGTTGGTGCGGGCTCACGTACCATACAAACATATATAGTGTGTGCATACATGTATATATATGTGAGTGTGTATGTATATATATATGTATGTGTGTGTGTGTGTATTTATATATCTATATCTACTCACTACTACGATTTTATAAACAATATCGGATCAATACTTTTGATCTCAAAATGTATTTAGAAAGCTATAATGTTTATTGTTCATGTATGTGGCAATCTTTCGTCTCTAGTAGACCTTTCCGTCGATTTCCGTAAAAAAATTTTTTTTTACATATGGGCTTGCGGGAACTTTTGAAGTAATGAGAGCGAAAGAGACTAAGAGAAAGCGATTGTATGACGAGGGAAGTTCTTTTGAAGTTACCGTGCATGGGAGCATTGATGTACATGTGTGTGTGTGTGTGTTTGATGGGGTGTGGGAGACAGACAGTATGTTGTGTAATCGACGGAAAGGTCTACTAGAGACGAAAGATCACCCATGTATGTATGTGTGTGTGTGTGTCTCTATCTATATATATATATATATCTCCCTCTATATATATATATATATATATATATTGTTATATTTCGGAATGGTCATTTTGCCAGTTTAGCCAATAAAAACACACGCACTATATTTGGTGTTATTTTGCTTCAGTGTTATTTATTCTTTACATTAATCTTAATCTTATTTCGGCCAAAGTTCTTTCGTCACACTCCTGTGACCGCATCAGTGGTCCTTTGTTTTCTTCTTTCTTATTCGTGTCTCTCCTTACTAACCGTCAGCCATTTTGTATTTCTATTTTAAGTCTTCATTTGCGCATGCTTATATCTCTATGTGCGTTTATGTTTATTTAGTGTGTGTATGTGGGGGGATGCCTGTAATATTAATATCTTCTGTTTATATATGTTCATGTAATTTGTATTTTTTGTATTTTGTTTTTGTTGTTTTTGGCTAAACTGGCAAAATGACCATTCCGAAATATAACAATATCTGTTTCAACACACGACTTCACATAAAAAATCTTGCACAACAATATTTAAACGTATATATATATATATATATATATATATATATATGATAACACTTAAGTATAAGTGACGTTGAATCATTATATTTTCCCTTACTCAGAGAAAGCCTAAATAAATAATATAACCTAAGAGAAAGCTTAAGGTAGAATAAACAGAAAACCGCGACTGATGTAGCAATAGCCATCTTAGCCATTTTGAAATGTGGCGCGAATTGGCAATATGACGTAATGTCTTTGCTGAAGGATTATCACTTTAGTTTTATTCCATTGGTTAATATAACTTGCTCATATATATTTCGTCGGGTGAAATGCGTCGCCGTATTTCGTCTGCCGTTACGTTCTGAGTTCAAATTCCGTCGAGGTCGACTTTGCCTTTCATCCTTTCGGGGTTGATAAATTAAGTACCAGTTACGCACTGGGGTCGATGTAATCGACTTAATCCCTTTGTCTGTCCTTGTTTGTCCTCTCTGTGTTTAGCCCATGTGAGTAGTAAAGAAATAAGTATTTCGTCTGCCATTACGTTCTGAGTTCAAATTCCGCCGAGGTCGACTTTGCCTTTCATCCTTTCGGGGTCGATAAATTAAGTACCAGTTACGCACTGGGGTCGATGTAATCGACTTAATCCCTTTGTCTGTCCTTGTTTGTCCCCTCTGTGTTTAGCCCCTTGTGGGTAGTAAAGAAATATCTATAAAGATTCTAGAAGTTTCAAAAAGAATATCTGTCATGAATTTCGATTCTTTTAGAATCTTTATATAAGCAAGTTATATTAACCAATGGAAATAAGAATTAAAAACATGCTTTCTTGCAGCTCCGAGGGTTTTTAATTCTTATTTCTAGCGATATAGGTGCTACTCGCCCCCCCCCTCGGTTACCTGCACTTTGAATGGATATATATATATATATATATATATATATATATATATATATATACATACATATACACACACACACTGGTATGTGTATGTGTACATAGACCTATATAGACACAACCTGCCACTTCCCCCCTATTAGAACCTGACTATTGCTTAATACACAGGGGACAGGCACCTCCCCCTCACCCACCACCTCCAACCCCCACCTACCCCACCCACTCTCCTATATATATATATATATATATATATATATGTATATATATATATATATATATATATCTACCTATTACACGTTGAACCTCTTTGTTTTATTAGCATCCGTATGTTGTTAACGTGTTTATATATATTGTGCCGGAGGCACATAAAAAGCACCGTCCGAACGTGGCCGATGCCAGCGCCGCCCTGGCTGGCTTCTGTGCCGGTGGCACATAAAAAGCACCAACCGATTGTTGTCGTTGCCAGTGCCGCCTCGACTGGCTTCTGTGCCGGTGGCACATAAAAAGCACCATCCGAATGTGGCCGATGCCAGCGACCCCTCGGCTGGCTTTGGTGCCGGTGACACATTAAAAGCACCAACTGATCGTTGCCGATTCCAGACTCCCCGGCACCTGTGCCGGTGGCACGTAAAAAGCACCCACTACACTCGCGGAGTGGTTGGCGTTAGGAAGGGCATCCAGCTGTAGAAACACTGCCAGATGAGACTAGAGCCTGATGCAGCTCCTGGCTTCCGAGACCCCGGTCGAACTGTCCAACCCGTGCCAGTGCGGAAAACGGACGTTAAACGATGATGATGATATATATATAGTGTGTGCGTGTATACACACTCATCTTTCTACAGTTTCTACACACCATTAACCAGTTTCCTTGGCACAGTTCCACACTGGCCTCCATGCCCTTTCACCCTTTCCTATTTGTCTGTCTGTGTGTCCTCCTCCCGATTGTGTGTCTATTTGCTTCTGTGCGCATGTGTGTGTAACTATGCCCCCACTCCCTCTCTCTCTCTCTCTCTCTCTCTCTCCATATATATATATATATATATATATATATATGTATATATATGTATACTAGCAGTATCGCCCGGCGTTGCTCGGGTTTGTAAGGGAAATAATTATATAAGCAGTTTTAGAGATGTAAAGTATAATAGCCATCTCAATATGGCTAACCACAAAGGGGGAGGGGTGTTCCTGTAGCTTTTTACGTTCTGAGATTTAATAATAAATTTTAGAGAGTTACTTCCCTTATATATGTCAAAAATGGATTAAAAATGGGATAATTGATGGTAAATTTTTTTTTAAATCGTAGACTCATCGTAGACGCGCGCTAATACCCAGACGGTCTCGATATGAATCACGACTATAAGATACCCGGTTTTGGTTAAACTGCACCGCAAAATGTGGGAGTAGTTAGGAATCTAAATCGTAGGACAGACACACAACCTCACTTTTATATATAAAGATTTCCTCTATTTACATAATATTGAGGTCTCTTTCTTTCTTTTGTTATCTTACTGTTTTTACCAATATACATATATATATATATATAATATATATATAGTTACAGAGATGTACTTGCATAGCAAGTGACTTGATCTGAGATCGTGTGCTGGAACGAAAACAGTTGCAGCGTTGAAGGTGTTTATAAGCCATTTAAGAAACACAAAAACCGTTAGATTCACTTCAACATTTAAATTTATTTGTCAAAATTTTTCATCGCTTTGAGACCGCGACCTGTTAGCACGATATTTTTGTCAGTGAACAGGTCGCGGTCTCAAAGCGACGAAAATATTTTGGCAAATTAAATTTAAATGTTGAAGTGAATGTAACAGTTTTTGTGTGTTTCTTAAATGGCTTACAAACACCTTCCAGGCTGCAATATATATATACACACATATATATATATGTATGTATGTATGTATGTGTGTATATGTGTATGCATGTATGTGTGTGTGTGTGCGTGTCTGTGCTTGTGATTGTCCTCCACCACTGCTTGACAACGAATGTTGGTTTGTTTACATCCCTGTCACCTAGTGGTTTGACAAAGGAAACAGATAGAATAAGTACAATGCTTACAAAATAAAACTGGAGTTGATTCATTAAACTACAATTCTTCAAGGCATTGCCCCAGCATGGCCACAGACCAATGGCTGGAAAAAGCAGAAGAATAAAAGAATACATTCTCTGCTTTGGTCTTGTTCAAGGCATGAGAAAGCTTGAGTTTACATGAGAAGGCCTAACAGACCTGGTAGAAATAGCAGCCAAATCTCCCTCAAATCACACCTTACTGTCTTATGTATGTATATATATATGAGCCATGAGGGGGACCTCTACATGGTAGCTAGACCTGGTAGAAATAGCAGTCAAATTTCCCCCAAATCACACCTTACTGTCTTATCTATGTATATATGTATGTATGAGCCTATGAGGGAGACCCCTACATGGCAGCTAGACCTGGTAGAAATAGCAGCCAAATTTCCCCCAAATCACACCTTACTGTCTTATCTATGTATATATGTATGTATGAGCCTATGAGGGAGACCCCTACATGGCAGCTAGACCTGGTAGAAATAGCAGCCAAATTTCCCCCAAATCACACCTTACTGTCTTATCTATGTATATATGTATGTATGAGCCTATGAGGGAGACCCCTACATGGCAGCTAGACATGGTAGAAATAGCAGCCAAATCTCCCTCAAATCACACCTTACTGTCTTATCTTTCTGCTACTTGGATATAGGTGTTATATTCGTCGTAAGAAACTTTCCTGTCACACACTCACGCACACGCACACACACACACACAGACACGCACCCTCACACACACACACACGCGCACACCCACACACACACACGCGCACACCCACACACACACACGCGCACACCCACACACACCCACTCACACACACGCACGTTAGCTTACAATTTTATTTATATATTTGCGTGTCTATGTGTTGAAACAGGAAGTGGGAGGCAGAGTGAAAGAATCACTCACTACAGTAAGTCAGTTACTTTCATTTTATTCGTTGCCCACTGTGTGTGTGCGTTTGCGTGTGCTGTAAACCAGACTAAGAAAAGCATTTGACACACACACCAGAATGTGAGTTTTCTGTAAATTTTGCTTAATTGGAGTTTAAATTTTAAAAACTGGACCTGGCATGACGCGATGCATTGTACTCTTAAAACTGCAAGGTAAATTGTAATTGAAGAAATCCTATATTGTAGATTTGTATAACTCCCAAAGGGAGGCAGATAAAATCTGCCTTTTATAATAAGAGATATATATATATATATAATCGAAATCGATCAATGGAAATCGATCAATGGAAATTGCAGATGTGTTACCAGTGCCGGTGGCATGTAAGAGAACTTTCCGTTTCGCGACCGTTGCCAGCACCGCCCCGTTTCGTGTCCGTTGCCAGCCTCGCCTGGCCCTCGTGCCGGTGGCACATAAAAAGCACCATCCGTTCGTGGCCGTTTGCCAGCTCTGTCTGGCACCAGTGCGGGTGGCACGTAAAAAGCACCCACTACACTCACGGAGTGGTTGGCGTTAGGAAGGGCATCCAGCCGTAGAAACACTGCCAGATTTGACTGGGCCTGATGAAGCCTTCTGGCTTCACAGACCCCAGTAGAACCGTCCAACCCATGCTAGCATGGAAAACGGACGCTAAATGATGATGATGATATATATGTATATATATATATATGTATATATACATATACGCACACACTCACCAACATTGTTCTGGAAGTTGAGGCCAAATCTTCTACACCTTAGTTGCATATAAAGTGTATGTATACGTATGTGTGTGTGTGTGTTGTATATATGTATGTATAAGTATAAGCATACACAAGACGCTTCCATATATATAAATATATATATATATATATATATATATACTCTTTACTCTTTTACTTGTTTCAGTCATTTGACTGCGGCCATGCTGGAGCACCGCCTTTAGTTGAGCAAATCGACCCTGGGACTTATTCTTTTGTAAGCCCAGTACTTATTCTATCGGCCTCTTTTGCTGAACCGCTAAGTGACGGGGACGTAAACACACCAGCATCGGTTGTCAAGCAATGCTAGGGGGACAAACACAGACACACAAACATATATACAACAGGCTTCTTTCAGTTTCTGTCTACCAAATCCACTCACAAGGTTTTGGTCGGCCCGAGGCTATAGCAGAAGACACTTGCCCAAGATGCCACGCAGTGAGACTGAACCCGGAACCATATGGTTGGTAAGCAAGCTACTTACCACACAGCCACTCATATATATATATATACACGCACATATATAGTGGCTGTGTGGTAAGTAGCTTGCTTCCCAACCACTTGGTTCTGGGTTCAGTTCCACTGCTGGGCACCTTGAGCAAGAGTCCTCTACTATAGCCTTGGACCGACCAAAGCCTTGTAAGTGGATTTGGTAAACAGAAACTGAAAGAAGGGTGGAGGGGTGCCTTTGCACCCTGTGCTGGAAGCCTGAAGGGTGTTAGGGAGGCTGCCCCCAAGGCAGTGAGCTGGCAGAAACGTTAGCAAGCCGGGCGAAATGCGTAGCTGTATTTCGTCTGCCATTACGTTCTGAGTTCAAATTCCGCCGAGGTTGACCTTGCCTTTTATCCATTTGGGGTCGATAAATTAAGTACCAGTTACGCACTGGCGTCGATATAATCGACTTGATAAATTTGTCTGTCCTTGTTTGTCCCTTCTGTGTTTAGCCCCTTGTGGGTAGTAAAGAAATAGGTATATACATACATACAGTCATATATATATATATATATATATATATATATGATGGGCTCACAAGGCTTTGGTCAGCCTGAGGCTATAGTAGAAGGTGCTTGCCCAAGGTACCATTCAGAGGGACTAAACCCAGAACCATGTGGTTGGGAAGCAAGCTTCTGACCACACAGCCCCCTTTATGGCACCTTTGGCAAGTGTCTTCTAGTATAGCCTCAGGTCAACCAAGTCCTTGTGAGTGGGTGCGGTAGATGAAAACTGAGAGAAGCTCACTGTTTCTATATATATTGTATATATATATATATATATATATATATATATATATGGAGAGAGAGAGAAAAAGTCATCAGAATTTCGTGAAAAAAATGTTTCTATTTCTTCATTATTATGACTAGTTTCAAAGTCACTGTTCTTCATCAGTCTGGAATATATATGTATGTATACACATACATATATATATATGTGTGCATGTATGTATGTGTGTATAAACACACGTACATATGTATATACATATATATATGTAGATTGATATGAACACACAGGCTTTTGTGTTGGAACAAGAATTAAGTTCTCAAAGACTGTTGGATTAAAATTCCTGCAAAATGCATCACATACATGTGTGTATATATATGTATATACATATACTTATGTGTGTGTGTATGTACTTGTTTGTGTGTATATATATATATATATATATATGCCTATGCACATATGTATATATATATATATACAGGAGTATACATAAATATGTAATAATTCGTGTTTGTGTGTGTATATATATATATATATATATATATGTTGTATGCATATAGTTGTTTAGATTCTGTGTAGATTATGTTATAATGTTGATTACGGAAAATTGGGCGTTATATATTTGCTATTGGAGAAAGCAACATCTAATTTGAAAATAATGAAAGAATTGTCGATACATACACATGTACATATTACATTCATATTAATGCTTACATGTGTATATATGTATGTATATATCATAATTTAATGACCTTCCCATGTTGGCATTGGTTGGACTGTTTGGCAAGAACAGAGAAGCTTGAGGGCTGTTTTGGCATGGTGTCTACAGCTGGGTGCCCTTCCAAACATCCTTCCATCCTGAATAGAATGTACTGGGCACTTTCTGCTTGGCCACAGCACTGGTGTATTCAGTACCTTACCCAGAAGATAAGGCCCTTCAACAAAGAAATGTTAAGGACTGGCAAAAGACACAATGAAAGATGGGGATGAGGAGCTGCTGTTCTAGAATTTTTAGCTTCAAGGAATATGTTCTGCTAGTGGTTACCATCTTTCCTTTTAATTCACTTTCAGACACCAGCTAACCACCACGGGCCTTTTGTGGCACTTGATCATTATTAATGATAAGCGCAGGGGTAACTCTGTGCTAAGAAGCATTCCCAACCGCATGGTTCCAGGATCAGTCCCACTGCATGGCATCTTGGGCAAATGCCTCCTACTATAAGCCTCAGAATGACAGGTGGTGAGCTGGAAGAAACGTTAGCGCACCAGGCGAAATGCTTAGCGGTATTTCGTCTGTCATTACGTTCTGAGTTCAAATTCCGCCAAGGTCGACTTTGCCTTTCATCTTTTCGGGGTCGATTAAATAAGTACCAGTTTCGCACTGGGGTTGATATAGTTGACTTAATCCCTTAGTCTGTCCTTGTTTGTCCCCTCTGTGTTTAGCCCCTTGTGGGCAGTAAAGAAATATATAAGCCTCAGGCTGACCAAAGCCTTGTGAATGGATTTGGTAGACAGAAACTGAAAGAATCCCATCATATATATGTGTATTTATTTATTTATGTGTGTCTTTTTGTCTGTGTTTGTCCCTCACCATCACTTTGACAACCAGTGTTGGTGTGTTTACATCCCTATAACTTATCAGTTTGGCAAAAGAGATTGATGGAATAAGTGCCAAGTTTGCAGAGTACAAGTCCTGGGGTTGATTTAATTCAAATAAAGATTCTTTGAGGTGGTGCTCCAGCATGGCTGCAGTCAAATGACTGAAACAAGTAAAAGAATACATCATTGTCATCATCCAACATTCCTTTTCCCTTGCCGGCATGGGTTGGACGGTTCGACAAGATCATGTGACTCAGAGGGCTCTGCCAGGTTCTATGTCTACCTTGGCAAGGTCTCTGCAACTTGTTACCATTCCTATCACTGGACACTCTTCTACATGGTGCACCTGCCCCAGTGAGGTCACCATGTACTGGCAAAATAAGACCAACCACTCTTGTTTTCATCATTGTTGAACGTCCCATGTTCCATGCTGGCATGGGTGGGGCTAGGGTTTCGCAGAATCAAATGGGTCCCAAGACAGCATTGTCCTCAAGGGTCTGCTTTTGGGATGCCCTTTATGGTTGGGGTGCCCTTCCTAGTGCCAAACTGTTGGCAGTGTGGCCTGGATGCTTTTTATATATATATATATATATATATATATATATATATATATATACACACACACACACACACACACATATATATATATAAATATATATATATATATATATATATATATATATATATATATATATATATACACATGGAGGTTACGGAGAGGGTCATAGCCCAACTGATTAGGGAGAGAGTCAACTTGTACGAGATGCAGTTTGGTTTCGTGCCAGGGAAACGCCAATCCACTTATGCATTCCTTTCCTTCTTGGGACACAAAACTCTACTCGTGAAGACCTGTTGAGCCAGCGCCGCCCTAACTGGCCTCTCCATGCTGGTTGCACGTAAAAAGCACCATCCGATTGTGGCTGTTGCCAGCCTCGTCTGGGCTCTGTGCCGGTGGCATGTAAAAAGCACCATCCGATCGTGGCCGTTTATTCATGGCTACAGGATTAGTGAGGCTATCTTGATGTGTATATATATGTGTATGTTTGTGTGTCATCAGCATCGTCATTGTTTAAAGTCTGCTTTCCATGCTGGCATGGGTTGGACAGCCGGTCTGAGGACTGGCAAGCCAGGAGGCTGCACCAGGCTCCAATTTGATCCAGCAAGGTTTCCACAGCTGGATGCTCTTCCTAACGCCAACCACTCCATGAGTGTAGTGGTTGGTATATGTGTGTGTGTGCGTTGTGTTGGTTTGTTTACACCCCTAAACTTAGCAGCTCAACAAAAGTGACCAATAAAAATAAGCGCAAAGGTCAATGGGTGGGCAGAGGCTGGGGTGCAATTTGTCCAACCAAACATTCCAAAGTGGTGCCCCAGAATGGTCACAGCACAGTCCAACAACTGAAACAAGCAAAAGATACAAGAATATTATCAATCTATTGCCAATATAGTATCAATCTAGAACTAATCAATAACTAATCAGTGCCTTGACAATATTATTTCATGGTTTATTTCTGAAACAACAAGCAATTTCTCTCCATTTTGGCTCTGCTCTTTTATTTGTTCTCTGGTTTGATCTACACCCTCTATTGAATACTTTATGAACTGTTGTTTATTATATACATCATGCACACGCACACCCCATGTTTACACAATACTCTGTGTTCACTTGTTTGCTGCAAAATACAGCGCATATGTATATATATATATATGTATGTATGTATATATGTATATATATATATACTAGCTGAAGGTGACCCGCTCTACGCGCGGGTAAGAGTGTGGGTGTTACTTTCTGTTGCTTCCTTTCAGCACGTAAAAAGCACCATCCGAACGTGGCCGATTGCAGCACCGCCTTGACTTGCTTCTGTGCTGGTGGCACGTAAAAAGCACCAACCGATCGTTGCCACTGCGAGCGCCCCCGGCAGCACGAATAAATCACTCACTACACTCACAGTGTGGTTGGCGTTATGAAGGTCATCCACCTGTAGAAACACTGCCAGATCAGACTGGAGCCTGGTGCAGCCTCCTGGCTTCCGAGACCCCGGTCACACTGCCCAACCCGTGCTAGCACGGAAAATGGACGTTAAACGATGATGATGATGATGATTCTCCGTATTTGTTTCTCTCTCTCTTTTCTCTCTCACTTTCCCACTCTCTTACTTTTCTTTTCTCTCTCTGACTCTCCCTCGCTTTCTCTTACTCTCTATCTTTATCTATCTCTCTCCCATTTATAAACAACAGAAGATCTTGAGTAAGTTGAGAAATAAAATATTTAGAAAGATCAATCAGAAATATGAGGCAGTGGCAATGGAAAGGTCTGCTTCAAGGCAGACAGCAAAACGCTAACATTCAAAAGGGACAGACGAACTTGCGAGCTGAATAAAAATAATAAAATATTGGAAAGCAAAATTTGAAGGGATAGAATCTGAGGATAGTAGAGTCACCATGGCTGGCATTTGTTAACGACGGACAGCAACATAGTGACAGTTTAACGGCTGGCGTAAAATTTTGAACTTGATGTAAAAGAAAATTCGTAAACACCAAGTTTTGAAGTGATTCTTTCTCACGACAGTAGACTCAGCATGGCAAGCATTCAAAACTTCTTTATCATGGATGGCAACACATTGACGATTAAAAGGCTGGCGCAAATTTTTTAGCTTGATGCAACAGAGAATTCCTAAACACCCGCTCTTTGAAATTTTAATCCCCTTCCAGCCCCATTTAGACCCCTTTTCACATTTTGGTTAATATAACCCGATTTCATTCGGGTGTACTGGGGCCACATTTTATAAGATGAGGAATTTTGTCCAAGAGGTGACGCCTTTCATTTGAGGAACAAAATAGTTGTGATGCAAACTTGTCAGCACCTTTAACATAGGTGTGCATATTTTCAGGTGAATCGACCGACTACGTAATGCACACATATATATATGTGTATATATATATATGTGTGTGTGTGTGTGTGTGTGCACGCATTATATATACAAATGTATACAAATGAGATATATATCTGTATAAATTAAATTAGAGATAAAACCACTAATAGGCAAATCAAACAGTGAAAAACCAAAAACAAAAATATAAAAAAAGAAAATATAACATAGAAAATATATCTATATATATAAAACTGTAGTTGTGTGAGTGTCTGTCCCCTTCGATTTAGATTCCTAACTACTCCCAAATTTTGCGTTGCAGTTTAACCAAATTCGGGTATCTTATAGTCGTGATTCATATCGAGCCCGTCTGGGTATTAGCACGCGTCTACGATGAGTGTACGATTTTAAAAATAATTTAACATCATTTTTTATTCCATTTTAATGCATATTTTTTCGTGTGTCGATGGCGGCGGAGTTGGCGTCCACGCTCACGCCTGCACCTGTTTTGCTTCTCCCCCTTCTTCCCTCCCTCGTGAAGCTGTGGGGAAGGGAGTGTAAGGAAATCAACGTCGTAATGTGTTGTGGAGGAGACCAGCGTTCTTTTAGAACAACGACTTCATGGCTTGAAGTCGCCAAAACAGAAATCGCAAAAAAAGCTGAAACAGATCCACAAAAACGGCAAAAACCGCCACACAGGGCAGGTTTCCTGTGCAAACAATTTGCACAACCGAATGTTTTAGTTGTTGCACAAATCTTTATATATAAAAGTAAGGTTGTGTGTCTGTCTCCTACGATTTAGATTCCTAACTACTCCGACATTTTGCGGTGCAGTGTAACCAAAACCGGTATCTTATAGTCGTGATTCATATCGAGCCTTCTGGATATTAACGCGCGTCTACGATGAGTCTACGATTTAAAAAAAAAATTACCATAATTTTTTATTCCATTTTAATGCATTTTTCGCTATTATATAAGGGAAGTAACTCTCTAAAAATGTCTACGATGAGTCAACGATTAAAAAAAAAATTACCATCATTTTTTATTCCATTTTAATGCATTTTTCGCTATTATATAAGGGAAGTAACTCTCTAAAAATGTCTACGATGAGTCAACGATTTAAAAAGAAATTACTATCATTTTTTATTCCATCTTTAATGCATTTTTTGCTTTTTTTTTGCTATAACTCACTAAAAATGCTTATATAGTTATTTCCCTTACAAACCCGAGCAACGCCGGGCGATACTGCTAGTAAAATATAAAATTGAAAACTTTAAATTATTTAAATTGAAAATGAAAATTATGAAATTATATTCATAATTTGTTTTAAAATTATATAAACTATGAAAAAATATGAAAATGTTTAATATACATAAATACAGATATATACGCTTTGTATATATACATTATATATACATATTTATATATAGAACACACACACACACACATACATTATATATACCTATTTATATATAGAACACACACACACACACACATACATTATATATACATATTTATATATAGAACATACACACACACATACATTATATATACATATTTATATATAGAACACACACACACATACATTATATATACATATTTATATATAGAACACACACACACACATACATTATATATACATATATATATATAGAACACACACACACACACACACACACACATATAAATGAACGCAAGAATATCTGATTCATAATATTTGTTCTCATGCTCGTGTGTTGATTGTTGGTGACAGACATACACTTAAAAGAGCGCCGCCGAAGTAATAGGAAGGTAGGAAACAGAGTCAGTGAAAAAGAAAGGAAATAGCGATAGTGACAGATACTTTAAATAACCGTAGTGGACTTCTGAAAGTTATGAAGAGGAGTAAGAGAGGGAAAGGAGGAAATAGGGTGAGTGAGGAAGATGGCCCCAAGCAACCACACCTTTTAAGATAGGGATTTGTAAGGTAGCCCACGCGCATCGTCACCTCATTCTACATGTCCCTGTAAATTTTGGAGCGAATCGGACGGGATGTAGTGGCATTGAAAGCGATCCAAGCGGTAAAAACGCATTTCAGTTTTATATATAGAGATATATATGTATGTATATATATATGTATATATATATATGTAGATATATATTTATGTATATATGTGAGTATATATATATATATGTGTGTGTGTATATATATATATATGTATGTATATATATATGTATATATCTATATGTATATATATATATATATGTATGTATATATGTGTGTATATATATGTATATATATATATATATATATATATATATATATATGTGTGTATATATATATATATATGTATATATGTGTGTATATATATATGTATGTATATATGTGTGTATATATATATATGTATGTATATATATATATGTATGTATATATGTATGTATATATATGTATGTATATATGTATGTATATATATATATGTGTATGTATATATATATGTATGTGTATATGTATATATATGTGTGTGTATATATATATATATATATATATATATATATATACACACACACATATTCATATGTTTATGTACACACCTGTGTTTATATTCATAAACATAGGTGTATAAATATGGCATGGCTGTGTGCTAAGAAGCTTGCCTCCCGACCACATGGTCTCATGTTCAGTCCCACTGCATGGCAACTTGGGTTAAGTGTCTTCTACTATAACCTCGGGCAGACGAAAGCCTTCTGAGTGGATTTGATAGAAGTAAACTGAAAGAAGCCAGTTGTCTGTTAAACTACCTTTCTCTTTATTAATGTCCTGAATATTCCACACAGCCTTGGCCTTGTCGTCTCCTTTTATTTCATATATACATTCTCATACAAGACCCGCTTTCGATTCCTCACGCATATTATTATCAAACTGAGAGTTTCATTACTGTCCTTACATAGACATACCTGCCACCTTCAATCTTCTGGATACCAATACCTCTTATGTATGTATATGCATTTATATATACATATATTGCTCGAGGAATGTGAAGACGCAGGCTGGAAAGCGGAACATTTTCCTATCGAAGTCGGATGTAGAGGGTTTGTTGGACACAGCGTGAGACGACTGTTGTTATCGCTAGGCCTAACTCATCGTAAAGTCAATACCACCATGACTAATATCCAATCTACAGTAGAGAAGGCTAGCCACTGGATTTGGTTAAAAAGAGACGATGAGCGATGGCTAGAAGTATATTGAGTTCCTCATAACCAGCTGATCTAGCAAGCGGAGCCTCATATCAGTGAGGGGGGGCTGGTGCGCATTGATGCCGTCAAGAGGTCGGCCCCGAAACGGCGTGCATTCTCTCCTGATGACCCCATACACTTGCTAGCTTCCGGTATACAGAGCTTTTAACTGGTAGCACTTGCATGTGCAAGTTGTTTGCAAGACATATGTGTGTGTGTGTATGCTGGTGTCACGCAAAAAGCAGCCACTACACTCTCGCTTGGAGTGGTTGGCATTAGGAAGGGCTTCCAGCTGTAGAAACTTGCCAGATTGGATTGGAGCCTGGTGCAGCCTTCTGGCTTGCCAGCCCTCAGTCAAACTGTCCGACCCATGCCAGCATGAAAAGCATATGCTAAACAACGATGATGATAATATGTGTGTGTGTGTGTGTGTGTCATAATCATTATTTAACGTCCGCTTTCCATGCTAGCATGGGTTGGACGGTTCAACTGGGGTCTGGGAAGCCAGAAGGCTGCACCAGGCCCAGTCTGATCTGGCAGTGTTTCTGCAACTGGATGCCCTTCCTAACGCCAACCACTCCATGAGTGTAGTGGGTGCTTTTTGTCTACCTTCCTATTTTTTTAAATTTTGTTTTTTGCTAGGTTGACTCTAAGGCCCTTCGATTCTAAACCTTGCTTCCACACCTGAAACTTCTCCAGTTCTGATAGTGACTCAGCAATTAGAGCAAGGTCATCAGCATAGAGGAGCTCCCAGGGGAATCCTGTCTTGAATTCCTCCGTTATTGCCTGGAGGACTATGAGAAATAGGAGGGGGCTGAGGACTGAACCTTGGTGGACCCCAACCTCTACCTAGAATTCTTCACTGTACTTGTTGCCAACCCTCACCTGACTAACAGCGTCCCTGTACATGACTCGTACAGCTCTCACTAACCATTCATCTATCCCTAGTTTCCTCATTGACCACCAGATAAGTGATCGGGGAACCCTGTCAAAGGCTTTCTCCATGTCAACGAAAGCTAGGTATTTCTCCTGCAGCTGTCTCACCAGAAATATGGCATCAGTGGTGCTTTTCCTTGGCACAAAATCAAACTGCATCTCGTCCAAGTTGACTCTCTCCCTAATCAGTTGGGCTATGACCCTCTCCGTAACCTCCATGTGTATATATATATGTGTGTGTGTGTGTATGTATATATATATATGTGTGTGTGTGTGTGTATATATATGTATGTATATGTGTGTTTATATATGTATGTTTGTATATATATATATATATATATATATATATATATTATATATATATATCATCATCATCGTTTAACGTCCGTTTTCCACGCTAGCATAGGTTATATATATACATATATATATATATACGCATACATATTTATGCAAGGTGACTGTTTTGAAGAGACAATGTTAAAACTTAGATAAACAAGTTATCTTTTATTAATTATAACGAGTCTGAGAACTTTTTGATAGCACCTCGTATGTGCATAAATGTGTATGTATCTATGCCTCTGTATATCTTGGAATACACTAAATGCTTGTATTGTGCCTTTATATATTTCTAAATACTTTTTCTTCTTTCTCTTCCAGGTGCCCCACTTACATGCTGCTGCTCCCAGCCACTTCCTCAGCCACCCACATGGCCCCACACAGACGCCACTTCCTCTCGCCCCTCTGCCCCTGGATGACACTCATCCTGTGCATTGCACTGCTGATGCAGCCAACCTTTGCACTGGAGGCACAGCACCAACAGCAGCAACCCGCTGATGGCATATTCAACATGGAGAGGGACGTCGGGGCCCCACCACCGGCACCCGTGGCAGCCAGCATGCAGCTGAAACTCAACGACATCCAAAGTTACTTGAAGTCCCTCGACAAAAGCAAAAAGGGAGAGGCAAATCACGCAGCCACCACTACCGCCGCCACTGCATCTACCACCGCCGTTCATTGTGACCCCGTGTCATTAATGTGGGGTATTGGAGATACGACAGCCTACGTAGGACGCTTGTTTGCCTATCCCTTACGAAATGATGTGTTCAAAGGAGACATAAAGTCATTCAAGGTATGTACCCCATCTCTTGCACTTTTCATTTCTCTCGTTTTGCATTGCTTTTATATTGATTTCTGCTCCATCCCTTCAACCCCCACTGTTGTCCCTTTTTTTTAACCCTTTCGTATTTGGATTATTCTACCAAATGTGATACTTATTTATTCACATTTTTCTCTCTCTTCTTTACTCTACAATCTCATTTATGCATGATTTTTACCAGCGTCACCTTACTGGCACTTGTACCGGTGGCATGTGTAAAAAGATTCGAGCGAGGTCGTTGCCAGTACCACCTGACTGGCCCCTGTGCCAGTGGCACGTAAAAACACCCACTACACTCTCGGAGTGGTTGGTGTTAGGAAGGGCATCCAGCTGTAGAAACTCTGCCAAGTCAAGATTGAAGCCTGGTGCAGCCATTTGGTTCACGAGCCCTCAATCAAATCGTCCAACCCATGCCAGCATAGAAAGCGGACGTTAAACGATGATGATCCCCATTCCTTGCGAGTATCCCCTGGCACTTCACCCTCTCCCGCTCTTGCTACCTCCTACTCCCTTTGGTGGTGTAAGCTTATATCTCCACACAGCAACAACCGGTTTCTGCCCTCATTCTTGATCACTCTCTCTCCAACCATCGCTTGCCCTTACCTCTGCCTAGGTAGCCATGTACCTCCTTTACAAACAGCACACCTATTTCTGCCCTCCTTCTCTCTGGCCAGCTAACCATGTACCTCTTCTATAGCAAGACCTCTCTGTCACACTTTAAACCCAGCGTTTCTCAACCATAAGACCATGCGTTCTCATTATATATCTTATTTTTTATTGTTTTATGTGTTCCAGTCATTTGACTGTGGCCAAGCTGGAGCACCACCTAGATAGATATGACGGGCTTTCAGTTTCTGTCTACCAAATCCACTTGCCCAAGGTGCCATGCAGTGTGACTGAACCCGGAGCCAAGTAGTTGGGACTGATCTGGGTCAATGCACTGACCCAGGTCAGTGACCTTTGTCTGAGGTAAACCTTCAGTGGTGTGGAGAGGGGTAGGGGAAAGTGTGGTTCATTAGTAATGTAGCCAGTCCCTCTGTGGAAGTTCCCGCCTCCCCCCAAATCCCTACCCCTGCCCCATGGGAAAGTGCGTGCATGTCTGGATAGGCACGGTCAACCTTCAGTGACAGGGGCCTGCTATGTTGTACGGTAGATAAGTTTGTGTGTCAGCGTAGCCTTGGGGAACATGTAGGAATAGAAAACTTCCACATGTCTCTTGTGAGTGTAACATAATAGCTATAGAGAAGTAATAACAATAATAACAATGGCTGGCGCTGCTCTCTCTCATTCCTTAATAATGATATGAAATGGAAAGAAACAACAATGTCAGTATGAAAATAAACTAAAAAGATGATGATGATGATGCAATGTTTGTGTTTACATCCACATTTGTGTGTGTATGTGTATTCACATGGAGTTTCATCCTATGGCCTGGTGTGTATATGTACTTGATTACTACATATAATATAATATATATATATATATATATATATATATATATAGATATATATATATTATATTATATATATATATGTATATATAATACCGGAGTAAACACATAAATGTGAAACAAGGTGGAAAAAAGAGTACTCAAATACCAGTGGTAGAGTAATATGCTTTATTTAAATCAGCAGAAAATTCAACAAAACCTGTTACTCTGAGTTTCACGTTGTCGTTCGTCGGACAGTTTTTGCTAGAATAGAACCGATATGTCAATTCTATCCAGACTAGTATAAATGCTACACCTTTAAAAATGGACTTTTTTGAGTGGTCCTTTACAAATAACGGTCAAATTTTCGAGCGATAAACAAAAATGAGCTCAAAAAATATATATATATATATACATATATAAAAATTGAAGACGGCGAGCTGGCAGAAACGTTAGCACGCCGGGTGAAATACGTAGCCGTATTTCGTCTGCCGTTACGTTCTGAGTTCAAATTCCGTCGAGGTCGACCTTACCTTTCATCCTTTCGGGGACGATAAATTAAGTACCAGTTACGCACTGGGGTCAATGTAATCGACTTAATCCCTTTGTCTGTCCTTGTTTGTCCTCTCTATGTTTAGCCCCTTGTGGGTAGTAAAGAAATATATATGTATATATATAAAAATTATAAAATTCGAGGAAAAAACCTTACATCAAATCTTTGGTTAAAATACATATTGTCATTAATAAAGGAAATATAATTAATACATGAAAATTGAAAATAAAATGTTAAAATGCATTAAAATATTACACAACAGTACATATTCATATTAAACTATACATATATACATCAAAATACACAGATAGATGTGCGCAGACCACATACATATACAGACGTATAAATACAAAGCTAAAATAAACACACAAATGCATGTACACATATGTATACGCAATCTAGCTCGCATGCAAAATCATTGTATCCATATAGACTATGATGTACACATTACATATATATATATATATATATACACACACACACTATATATATGTGTATGGTTATACAAGTGTATCTGATACTTTCTGTTAACCGTCGTCAGTCTGGGTACCAATGCAATTACTCTCTCACCCAAATGCTTGTTTTTTATGTCAGATCGTATCTAAAAACAATTTAATATGAAACTGGAGGATTATTTAGTACTTCAGTTGTATGTAATATATATATATAAAGGCGGCGAGCTGGCAGAAACGTTAGCATGTATTTCGTAGCCGTATTTCGTCTGCTGTTACGTTCCGAGTTCCAAATTCCGCCGAGGTCGACTTTGCCTTTCATCCTTTCGGGATAAAATTAAGTACCAGTTACGCACTGGGGGTCGATGTAATCGACTTAATCCGATTGTCTGTCCTTGTTTGTCCCCTCTGTGTATAGCCCCTTGTGGGTAGTAAAGAAATATATATATATATGCGTGTGTGTGTGTGTATGTAGTTGTGTATAAGTATGTATGTGTATATGTATTTGTATGTATTTATGTATGCATATATGTATGTCTTTATGTGTGTGTGTGTGTATTCATGTATGTGTATATATATTTCTCATGCACACAATAGGGAATTTAAGATTTTTGGAATATTCATGAAGATATACGGTCTCTTAGTGAATGCATGTGAGTTCTTGAGCAAAGCCCTTCATTCCACCTTGCTTAAGATTCTTGCAGCCTGTCAGAGAATCAAAAGGGCATCATCTGCTCCTTACTCAATAAGCACCGTTGTCATCAACATTTAAGTTCTACTTTTCCATGCTGGCATGGGTTGGATAGTTTCATAGGAGGAACTTGCAAGGCCAGGGTCCACAGGAGGTTCCATGTCTGCTTTGGTTTTGGTTTCCACAGCTGGATACCCCCCCTCACACTGGGTGCTTTTTACGTGACACCAGCACTCACACTAATGCTTGTCTTACATGGCACTTTGGTTTTAGGATCTCCATTCTGTTGTGGTTGGCAGGTTTTCTTGGGTACAGCAATGTGCCACAAAAGCATGGCGTTGTTCATTGGTGAAGAAGTTTGCTTCCCTACCACAGTGGTCTCAGGTTCAGTTCCACTGTGTGGCACCTTGGCAACTGTCTTCCCCTATAGCCCTGGGCTGACCACCAAAGCCTTGTGAATGGTGGTGAGTACAACACTGATAGTAGTAGTAGTAGTGTTGGTGTTTCGAAGGCCTCCATCTGTGTTAGTGTCACGCCGGTGCTGTGTGAGAATTACATTAGGGTTATACGTGTCCATGGGATACTCAGCCACTCCTGGCACTTAATTCGGTCGATTGAACAGCTGATTGATAATGATTGTCCGATTCAACTGACGATCAATATCGTACTTGGTTCTTATTTGTAGTGGTGTGTGTGTGTGTGTGTGTGTGTGTGTGCACGTGTATAAAGGTGTGAGGGAGTGTGTGGTAGTGGGCCTGTGTGTATGTAAATGTGAGTGAGAGGCTTTGATTGTGTGTGTGCGTGTGAGGTTTTATGATAAAGTGTGTACGTGTGCAATGAAGATAAAAAGCCTCACTGCCACATTGTTACTCCTCTCTCACACTCAAGTGTCATACTCCACTCCACACACTCACACTCACCTCTTTATCCTAACAGTTGACTGACAAAAAAGATCTCTTCTTACCTTGTTTAGCTCCAGGTCAGTCCTCATCCAGACAGCCTCATGATCAAAGATGCTCCAGCTGTGACCATCCTGTCTTCTATTCAGTCACATCTTTTATTCAGGCATAGTGTATCTAGGACTACGTTATCCAATGTATAGTATTGTAGTTAGTATTAGTGGCTATAGTTCTTGTTTAACCCCAAGTCAGTCCTGATCCAGACAGACCTATGATCAAAGATGTCCCAGCGTGACCATCCCATCTTTTATTCAGACATAGTGTATCTAGGACTACATTATCTAATGTATAGTATAGTAGTTAGTATTAGTGGCTACAGTTCTTGTTGTTTAACCCCAAGTCAGTCCTGATCCAGACAGACCTATGATCAAAGATGTTCCAGCTGTGACCATCCCATCTTTTATTCAGACATAGTATATCTAGGACTACATTATCTAATGTATAGTATAGTAGTTAGTACTAGTGGCTATAGTTGTTTTTGTTTAACTCCTGATCAGACCTGATCCCGACAGACCCATGATCAAAGATGCTCCATCTGTGGCCATCTCATCTTTTATAAAGACATAGTGTATCTAGGACTACATTATCTAATGTATAGTAAAGTAGTTAGTATTAGTGGTTGTTGTACAGCCTTAAGTTTTACACGACATCATTGTAAGATTCAACAAAGGTTTAACTGTTATTTCTAGCAAATCTGATAACCCTAACCCTAGTTACTTTCATTGTTCGGTTGACTGATTACTACAATTTCTATTCCAGCCAAATTTAATTATATAATGTCATACATAATTAATGAGTCCATTAGTTAATCAATTAATCCTAATATTTAATGAAGTTGTACCAAATTTATCTGTCTGACCAGTGCATGAAACATTGACGAGGGGGGTGTTAGTCACTTGTGTGCTATATAGAGGGAGAGGCTTCCTTGCCACAACATCAGTGAACGTCTCGCAGCTTGGAGCAAGGAGGGTACATATATGTGGTCACCCACCTTGCTAAAAATAACAGTTTGCTGTTACCTTCACTGCTATATGTCACATCACTGGTGCCACAGGCTGACTGGATCACAGCAGGCCTGGATGAAAGCCTCAACTTCCTGTTATTAATTTGTTTCGGATTGCAGTGGTACCTTGTGTTGTTTCTTCCCTCCTGTGAAAGCACGTGGCTTAGTGCTAGGGTATAGGGTTCACGATTGTAAGGTCAGGAGTTCAAATCCTGGCTTCTCAACCACTATGTGGATTTGGGTTCAATCTTACTGCACACCACCTTGGACAAGTGTTTTCTATTCAAGCCCTGGGCTGACCATAAGCCTTGTAAGTGGGTTTGGGCATGGGACTCTGGCCATGCTGGGGCACCATTTTCACCCCGGTGCTTGTTCTATTAGTTTTTTTGCTGAACCTCTAAGTTACGAGGATGTAAACACACCAAGGCTGGTTGCCAAACAGTGGTGTGGGACAAACACACACACACACATCTGATGGGGTTCTTTCAGTTTCCATCTACCAAATCCACTCAAGACACTTGCCCAAGCTGCCATGCAGTGGGACTGAACCCAGAACCATGTGGTTGGGAAGTAAGCTTCTTACCACACAGCCACATTACTCTTTTAACACTTTTACTTGTTTCAGTCATTTGACTGTGGCCATGCTGGAGCACCGCCTTTAGTCGAGCAACTCGACCCCGGGACTTATTCTTTGTAAGCCCAGTACTTATTCTATCGGTCTCTTTTTGCCGAACCGCTAAGTGACGGGGATGTAAACACACCAGCGTCGGTTGTCAAGCAATGCTAGGGGGACAAACACACAAACATACACGCACACACACACACGCATATATATCTCTCTATATATAAACGGCAGTTTGTCTGTGCGTGCTTCTGTGTGTCTGTTTTCTCGTACCCTCACCCTGACCACGGCTTTCAACCGATTCTGATGAAACTTGACACACACATAGCCCAATGTCATAATTCAAAACTAACGAAGCGAAAAGTTTGAAAAGTTCCCCCAGTTCTGAAAAAAATTGATAAATTCGACATGGGGTCGAGAATCATAAACATGAACCACAGACTGTCTAGGGGACGCAACTCGAGAATCTAAGCTTTTTTTATGCAACGCATTATCTATGGTATTTTCACAACTTGCAATCGATTTTCACCAAACTCATGGTGAAGCTTAATGTTACCCCCTAAGAAACTCAATTCTGACGTTAGTTTTCCATGCAATACCTTACCATCAGAAACATCGATAAAATCATGCCATTTTGGGAAATCGCGTTCAAATTCAAGATGACATATTTTCGACAATATCTTTCACAAATTGGCAGGAATCTTTTTTTTTTTCAAACGAGCATCATGTCTGCTCCAAGGAGCTATATAGCCCTTTTATTCCAATAGGATACATTATTGAAAAAATCGGTTAATTTAATCATATGTGGCACACATAGCAAACAAATTTGTGTATTAACACAAACCAGACTGTCTAGGGGACGCAACTTGACCTTTTTAGCTATCGATAATTCGATCCAACCAATTCCTACCAGAAGAAATTACATTCGAGACTTACCCCCAACACCGCCACTTCTGCTAATAGCTGCTGCAGCCGCAAGTTATTCGAATACTTTTTGGGTTTAAACTTTCTTTATAACTACCACCCCAAACGTTTTACCTTCAATTTTTGACGTACCCTAATGGTCCTCGGACGCTACTTGCAAACTTATTATTAGAAACCACTTTATTATAAACCACTTTTGTCGTGTGCATCAAAAAACTTTTCCTTTCGTTTGTTCAGTTTGATCACTTTTGACTTTTTCGTTGTTGTCACTCACATTGCTGCCAGCTTTTTGGCCGTTTTTGTACATTTTTATACATTTTCGGATACTTACCCCACGAGCTCCTTTTTATTACACCTTTACCAAAACACATTGCTATCCACCAAAATACTTACCCCCGTGTTCCGTTTTATTACACTTTGCCAAACACATTGCTATCCACCAAAATGCCACCCAAGAAGAGAAGGACCCCCCTCCTAGCCGCCCTCGGACGGCCAAGGCATCGGCTGCTAGGGCTAGAAGGGCACGCGAGACCCACGAGGAAACCGCCTTGCGCCTCTCGCAAACAGCTTCCCGTTATGCCGCTGCTCAGGCATCTGAAACTACTAGCGACCGTTCTACCCGACTTGCAAGGGTCGCAGCGTACAGATCTTCCCTCCGCTCGAGGTTGAAGACAAAGAGCAACAGTCCAGCCAAAACATGCGGGCTTCTTACTGTGCTTCCATCCGCAGAGCTCGCGAGAACCCCCCCGAACAAAGGCCATTTGGAATGCGGCTAACGCCACTAGCACTGCCAGGACACGATCTGTCGAAACCTCACAGCAGAGGAGAACTCGCCAAGATGCTGACGCCGCAAACAAAGCCATAGCCAAAGCTGCCGAAACACCTCAACAGAGGAGAGCTCGCCAGGCTGCTAACGCCGCAAACACAGCCAGGGCTCCAAACCATGCTTCATGATATCAACAGCTACGTCTGCAGCTTCAGATATGCCTTGGACAGTGCTCCTTCTCCAAACTTCACCGTTGTCATTGATGCTGATAAACGACCCACGGGAGCACGAACGCCGTTTCAACGCACCTGCGTGCAACGAATTGCCGCAGTTATACAACGGAGAGCAACACAACAGCTTGTGACATAATCATCTCCTCCCGTGGTAACAACCTACACAGATCAGCGAGACTCACAGATCTTATGACGCGCTTCAGTATCCATTGCTTGTTCCCTTATGGGAAGACGGCTACCACTTCGGAATTCCTTTACGGCAGCCCTCCAATCAAACTACTGCGGCATCAAAGACGGTTTCCTGCAGGCGTTCTACTCATACCGGTTTCATGGTCAGGGAGGGTGAGTTCAACTTATTGCCCCGTTGTCGTCAGCTATTCAACCAGTTCGCCGTCGACATGGCCGCAAAAATGGAATCGGAAAGGCTGCTATACATTAAACTTAATCAGACCAACTTCGCTCCGACTCCTACATTCATCTCCGTGACGGTTTGCAACAAGAAAATGACCCTCGCAACATCGGCAAGCCATGCATTCTACCCTCCACTTCACGGGAGGACCGCGATTATGCTGAAAGGACCCAAGACGCCTTGACCTACGTGCGCATTTACGGCCGGCCGGACCTCTTTATCACCTACACGTGCAATCCCAGCTGCGACGAAATCACTCGCGAAATCCTCCCGGGTCAATCTCACACACCCTCGACACGACATCGTTGCTAGGGTTTTCCGTCTGAATTTGGGCAAAATGAAGGATTTGATAGTTAAGGGTCAGATTTTCGGGCATGTCAGATGCCACATTTTTCGGTCGAGTGGCAAAAGAGGGGCTTGCCACATGCTCACATCTTAATTTTGGCTCACTCATAAAATCGAGACTAATGACATTGACAAATTCATTTCCGCGAGATTCCTGACCCCGATGAGGACCCCGGACTCTACGAAATTGTCCGCAACTACCATGGTACACGGGCCCTGTGGACCAATTACGCCACACACACCATGCTACAAAAACGGATTAGCCTGCTCAAAGGGATTCCCTAAACGTTCACTTTGGAGACTCAAACAGGCGGCGATGGTATCCGCTGTACAAACGAAGGAGTCTAGCCAATGGAGGCCGCACGATTACGGTTGGGCGACACATCAAGTGGACAACAGCTACATTGTCCCCTACTACTGTCCTCTCCTGTCGAAGATATTCAAAGCCCACGTCAACGTTGAGTTCTGCAGCTCCTCATCAGGTCAATACAATATGTTCTGCAAATATATCAACAAGGCAGCGATGCTGCCATTTCTCAGCATCCAGAGGACCACCAGTCGCGACGAGTGTCCAACTACTTGGCTGGCCGGTACCTCAGCAGCAACGAAGCGTTTTGGCGCATTTACGGCTTCCCGCTCCATCAGAGACACCGCCGGCTGTGGTGCAGCTTGCTGTACACTTGGAAAATGGACAGCGGATTTACTTCACATAGCAAAGTGCTGTGCAATAGCCACCAGCCCTAAAGACACAACGTTGACTGGTTTCTTCAATTATGCCAACGTGATGACTTCGCTCGAACGCTTTTGTACCCACAGGTCCCATCGTACTTCGTGTGGTCTAAAACACCTGGGTTCGACGGAAATCCGGCAAAAACGGTCGAAAGCTTCCCAGGCGTCAAGTTTACTCCTGCCTGGGTCGAGTTTACAACATCCCGCCAAACCAGCAAGAATGCTTCTACCTCTCCGTCTCCTTCTGCATGAGGTCACTGGTCCAACAGGTTTCGCCAATATACGTACCGTCAATGGGGTTCTGTGCGACACCTTCAGGGAAGCATGTATGAGACTTGGCCTTCTAGAGGATGACTCCCAGTGGGACGCCACGATGGCAGAGGGTGCTTTACTGCAAACGCATTCGGCCCTACGACATCTTTTCGCAATCCTTCTTCAAAATGTCATCTTAGTCATCCACTAAGTCTCTGGATGAAATACAGGGATGACATGTCGCACGACTTCTTACGTACGCTCAGCAACACTGCCCTTCCGCCGAGATCACGTTCACCAACTTCATTTACAATTTTGCGCTCATTCAACTCGAAGACGCTGTCATCAATATGGGTGGGTCTGCTTTAACAGAGTACGCCTTCCACCACCCACACGTGAACACGCCAATGTTATGTCTGCTGAATTGTTACGCGAAACTTCCTACTGCATTGAGGAACTGCACCAGTACGTCCAAGATAATGAACCACGGCTGCTTCCAGACCAGCGCAATCCTACAACACCATCGTAGACTCTGTCAGACAGCAACGTGGGGGTATTTTCTTCCTTGATGCACCCGGCGGCACAGGCAAAACCTTCGTCACTAACTAACTAATTCTGGCAGAGGTCAGACGCAACCGGACATTGCCCTGGCTGTAGCTTCCTCTGGTATCGCTACACGTTGCTTCCGGGTGGCAGAACCGCCCACTCTGTGCTTCAGACTCCCGCTCGATCTGGCAAAGTCCGAGTCACCTATCTGCAACCATCGCCAAGAACTCAGAACAGGCCGACATTCTTCGCAGATGCAAACTCATCGTATGGACGAGTGCACTATGGCACACAAAGGCGCCTTGAGGCACTGGACAGTCCCTGCAAGACATCAGAGACTCTAACGGCCCCCATGGGAGGATTAACTTTACTTCTTTCAGGAGACTTCAGCAGACTCTACCTGTTATTCCAAAAGAACCCGTGCCGATGCCGTGCGGGCGTGCCTTAAGTCGTCAGCTCTTTGGCACATGTGCGGCCCTTGCACCTCCAACTAACATGCGCGCGCAGTTAATTGGTGACAGCGGATCCGCTGCATTCTCCAGGACCTCTTATCGCTCGGTGAAAATAGGATGCTGTCTGATGCGGATGGCTACGTTCAATTGGACTCACTTTGCACCATTGTCGACACCCCTGCTAGCCTCCGGGACGCTGTCTTCCACGACCTACAAAACAATTTACGCGACCTAAAATGGCTGGCAGGCAGAGCTATTCTCGCACCCAAAATACAACCGTCAACTCCATCAATATCCAGCTACTTGAAGCTATTCCTGGTGATGTCCACGTCTACAATCTATAGATAGACAGCAGACCCCGCCCAGCTTGCCGATTATCCTGTTGAATTCCTGAATTCACTTGAACCGCCAGGCCTGCCACCACACATCCTGAAGTTAAAAGTCGGTGCGCCCATTATGCTCATCAGGAATTTGGTTCCCCACCTAAACAGTGGCAACGGCACACGTTGGTTGTGAAACATTTGGCACCACATTTAATAACGGCCACAATACTTACCGGTTGTGGAAGGGAGAGGACGTCTTCATTCCACGGATGCACCTTCAACCGTCGGGCACTGACCTACCAATCCACTTCAGGTTCAGGCGTTCTCAGTTTCCTGTTAAACTCTGCTTCGCAATGTCCATCAATAAATCCCAAGGCCAAGTCGCTGGGTTACATTTGGGCGAACAGTGCTTCGCCCACGGTCACCTCTACGTGGGCTGTTCACCGCGTTGGGAGGCGCAATGATGTTTTCATGTTTTCGCCCAACGGACAGCTAGGAACATCGTATATACAGAAGTATTCCAGTGAAGACAAGACATTGCAACGTCCACATGCACCTTCGTTCCCTGGAGGGAAAGGACTACATTGGGATTAGTCGTTGCCTACTAGGGGGTTTTACATACCCGGGCAACGCCGGGCTATGCTGCTAGTATATATATATATACATATATACAACAGGCTTCTTTCAGTTTCCGTCTACCAAATCCACTCACAAGGCATTGGTCAGCCCGAGGCTATAGCAGAAGACACTTGCCCAAGATCCCACGCAGTGGGACTGAACCCGGAACCATGTGGTTGGTAAGCAAGCTACTTACCATACAGCCACTCCTGCGCCTATATATATATATATTATATATATATATGTGTGTGTGTGTGTGTGTGTGTGTATATATCTATCTACCTCTATTCACACATACAGATTTCCACATACGTGTGTCCACATCCCTTACATATACACACATACATACACTGCATGTTGCATCAATACATACTACATATGCATATATATGTGCACATACAAACATATATATATATATATGCACCAAATGTAAGCTATGGACACATAAGAGGTGCAGCAATGTCATAGGAAGGCTAACTAGGAAGATGGTTTCTGTATGTGGCAGATGCTCGGCAGCATTAACCTCTGAAAATCTGCAGAAAACAACTTCCGTCACTTTCCAGGGGGAAAAACTAGAAGTAGTTGATAGCTTCCGTTATCTTGGTGACCAAGTCAGTAGTGGGGGTGGGTGTGCTGAAAGTGTAACGGCTAGAGTAAGAATAGCCTGGGCAAAGTTTAGGGAGCTCTTACCTCTGTTGGTGACTAAAGGCCTCTCGCTCAGAGTAAAAGGCAGACTGTATGATGCATGTGTACGAACAGCCATGCTGCATGGCAGTGAAACATGGGCCGTGACTGCTGAGGACATGCGTAAGCTCGCGAGAAATGAAGCTAGTATGCTCCGTTGGATGTGTAATGTCAGTGTTCATAGTCGACAGAGTGTAAGTACCTTGAGAGAAAAGTTGGACCTAAGAGGAATCAGATGTTGTGTGCAAGAGAGACGATTGCGCTGGTATGGTCATGTGGTGAGAATGGATGAAGATAGGTGTGTGAAAAAGTGCCACACCCTGGCAGTTGAGGGGACCTGTGGAAGAGGTAGATCCAGGAAAACCTGGGTCGAGGTGGTGAAGCACGACCTTCGAACTCTAGGTCTCACCAAGGAAATGACCAGAGACCGAGACCTATGGAAGTATGCTGTGCGTGAGAAGACCCGGCAAGACCAGTGAGAACAATCAAAATCAAATCATATATCAGAAAGCAGGGGTTAAGTGACCCATCCGTTCGTATCCGCTGTCAGCCTCGTCTGGCAACCGTGCCGGTGATACGTAAAAGCACCATTCGCTCATGGCCGTTTGCCAGCTCTGCCTGGCCCCGTGTCGGTGGCACATAAAAGCACCATCCGTTCGTGTTCGTTGCCAGCCTCGCCTGGCCCCGTGCCGGTGACACGTAAAAGCACCGTCCGTTCGTGGCCGTTTGCCAGCTCTGTCTGGCCCCGTGTCGGTGGCACGTAAAAGCACCATCCGTTCGTGTCCATTGCCAGCCTCGGCTGGACCCCGTGCCAGTGACACGTAAAAGCACCGTCCGCTCGTGGCCGTTGCCAGCTCGTCTGGCCCCGTTCGGTGGCACGTAAAAGCACCATCCGTCGCGTCCGTTGCCAGCCTCGGCTGGCCCCCGTGCCGGTGACACATAAAAGCACCGTCCGTTCGTGGCCGTTTTACAGCTCTGTCTGGCCCCGTGTCGGTGGCACGTAAAAGCACCATCCGTTCGTGTCCGTTGCCAGCATCGCCTGGCCCCGTGCCGGTGACACGTAAAAGCACCATCCGTTTGTGGCCGTTCGCCAGCTCTGTCTGGCACCTGTGCAGGTGGCACGTAAAAAACAGCCACTACACTCGCGGAGTGGTTGGCGTTAGGAAGGGCATCCAGCCGTAGAAACACTGCCAGATCTGACTGGGCCTGACGAAGCCTTCCAGCTTCACAGACCCCCAGTTGACCCGTCCAACCCATGCTAGCATGGAAAGCGGACGCTAAACGATGATGATGATGATGATGATATATATATATATATATATATATATATATATATATAGGCACAGGCGTGGCTGTGTGGTAAGAAGCTTGCTTCCCAACCACATGGTTCCGGATTCAGTCCCACTGCGTGGCATCTTGGGCAAGTGTCTTCTGCTATGCCTTTGGCCGACCAAAGCCTTGTGAGTGGATTTGGTAGACGGAAACTGAAAGAAGCCTGTCGCATATATATATATATGTGTTTGTCCCCCTAGCATTGCTTGACAACCAATGCTGGTGTGTTTACGTTCCCGTCACGTAGCGGTTCGGCAAAAAGAGACTGATAGAATAAGTACTGGGCTTACAAAGAATAAGTCCCAGGGTCGATTTGCTCGATTAAAGGTGGTGCTCCAGCATGGCCGCAGTCAAATGACTGAAACAAGTAAAAGAAAAGAAAGAATACACACACACATACATGTTTAGCCTTTTGAACTTTAAGCACTCCCAATATGAACACTGATGTGAATTTAATTTGCAGGCTATGGCCTCTCTATATATCCGTCTGTCCATCAATCTGCCAAGCTATATATACACACACACACACATATACAGATATATATCTCTAATGTACCTTTATATATATATATATATATATATATATGTGTGTGTATATATAAAGGCGGTGACCTGGCAGAAACGTTAGCACGCCGTGCGAAATGCGTAGCCGTATTTCGTCCACCGTTACGTTCTGAGTTCAAATTCCACCGAGGTCAACTTTGCCTTTCATCCTTTCAGGGTCAATTAAATAAGTACCAGTTACGCACTGGGGTCGATGTAATCGACTTAATCCATTTGTCTGTCCTTGTTTGTCCTCTCTGTGTTTAGCCCCTTGTGAGCAGTAAAGAAATAAGTACTTAATTTATTGACTCCAAAAGAATGAAAGGCGAAGTCGACTTTGGCGGAATTTGAACTCAGAACGTAAAGACAGACAATAACACCACTAAGCAGCATTTCACCCGGCGTGCTAACGTTTCTGCCAGCTTCCTGCCTTGTGTGTGTGTGTGTGTTGTCTACCTTGTGTATCTATATGTATGCGTTTTAAGGCGGCGAGCTGGCAGAAACGTTAGCATGCAGGGCGAAATGCTTAGCGGTATTTCGTCTGTTGTTATGTTCTGAGTTCAAATTCCGCTGAGGTCGACTTTGCCTTTCACCCTTTCGGGGTCGATAAATTACATACCAATTACGCACTGGGGTCGATGTAATCAATAAATTACATACCAATTACGCACTGGGGTCGATGTAATCGACTTAATCCCTTTGTCTGTCCTTGTTTGTCCCCTCTGTGTTTAGCCCCTTGTGGGCAGTAAAGAAATATATATGTATGTGTTTGTATGTATGCGCGTGTACGTTGCTTATCTGTGTGTGAATATATATATATATATATATGTATGTATGCTGTGTTTGTGTATATGTATTAGTATGTATATGTGTGTGTGTATGTATGTTGTTTATCTCCTCTGTGTGTGTATGTATGTCTTATGGTTTGTGATGTTGGTATAGTGTGTGTGTGTGTGTGTGTAAAATTTGTGATGGTGGGGTGTGTGTTTATATGTGATTTTTGATATGTGTGTGATCGTTATATGACTGTGTGTGTGTGTGTGTGTGTAAGCTTTCAACATATAATTAAAATGATGCCTGTGGTTAAGTGTTGTCATATATAGGCCTGGGTCAGCTCTAAACAAGGAGGCTTTTTATGATCAAAAGCAATCCAGCTATGACCATCCCATAGTTTTCCCACAGCTGGAAAGAGCCAAAACTATATTTGTCTAATGAGAGATACAGTGGTGTGTGATTTGAGGGGAATTTGGTTGCTTTTTCGAGCATGTGATGTGACCACATAAAAGCTCCATTTGGTATTGTGTGAGTGGAGATGTTGTTTATCCCCAGGTCAGTCCTGATGTTCCAGCTGTGACCATCCCAACTTTTATTCAAGCCCATTACCAGAATGCTCACCATTAGTCCCAGGTCAGTCCTGATGATCCAGCTGTGACCATCCCAACTTTTATTCAAGCCCATCCCTGCCAAGTAGTCCATTACCAGAATGCTCACCATTGAGCACCCTGGGAGCAAACTTGGCGCAAATTTTTGCACCTTCATGAATAATTCTGTGCACAGGGGCCAATCCCAATCTGTTTGCTTATTGTCTTTATAGACACACAGACGCATGATTGCCAATTTACCCCAGCCATCTCTGGTGTTCTCATGTCTCTTTCTCCCACTCATACCTCTCATTGTCTCTCCCCTCCTCTCTGCCAGTCTGGAGCATTTCATAAGGTTTCCATAGCAAGCTTCCAAATTGTCTTCATGTCCTGAACTTCATTCTGCAAACTTGTCAACTGTGACCAGCCGTGTTTAACAGGGTGTGTCCAAATTGCTGTTACAACCATTTTTTTCAATCTGGAATAACAAAAGTTGGCAGGTCAGCTTATTTAATGTATAATAATAATAATAATAATAGTAATAATAATAATAATAATAATAATAATAAAGATATACTGAAATTACAATAACATAAGACAGAACAGAAAATTTCATTGCATAGCAAGCCTCTAAATTGTCTTCATTCTGCAAACTGGGCAACCACGACATGTCCAAAACTCCTTCAAAGTAGGATCCCCTGACTTTAATACATTTGTTGTAAGTACTTCAGCTAATTCGTGAAGGCCCCACGGAAGTCCTCCGAAGTGAAAGGGTCCAGAACCATGCTCTTTGATGTTTCTAAAGTTCTGCTGTGGCCATCTCCTTCAATCTGGAATAACAAAAGTTGGCTTGTTAGGTGTACGATAATAAGACAGAACACAAAATTTATTCAGCTGTGACATGCAAAAAAAAAAAAAAAAAGAGATGTTTAATGGTTTTGCTGTGATTAGCACAAAATTGTATTCCATAAAAAGCTTCCAAACCTCACAGCTACATTCTGCAAACTCAGCAACCAAGACAAGCAGTGTTTATAGCAGGATGTTTCCAAATTGCTGTTACAGCCGCCTTCTTCAATCTGGAACAACAAAAGTTGGCAGGTCAGCTTTATTAAATGTACGATAATGAAATTCCAAAAATTTAGGACGGTTAGAATGCAAAACTCCATTGTGTGGTGAGCTTCCAAATTCTCTTCACATCCTGATTTCATTCTACAAACCAGTCAACTGTAACAAACAGTGTTTTGTAGGATGGGTTCAAAGTGCTCTAATAGCTGTCTCCTTTAACCCTTTCGTTACCAACCCAGCTGAAACCGGCTCTGGCTCTGAGTACAAATTTCTTGTTTCCATAAGTTTTGAATTAAAATCTTCTATCAAACCTCAGTCACAATTTATGTTCCTAACAGTAGCTGAATGATAACTAAGTTATTTTGCTAAATTCTTTGTTATATTTAGAATAATTGAAAGAAACACAGAGCATCTCAAAATAAATACAGTAATGAAAGGGCTAATATGGAACAACAAAAGTTGGCAGGTCAGCTTATTAGATGTATGATAATGAAATACTGAAATTACAATAATTTAGGACAGTTACAAGCAAGCTTCCTACTTGTCTTCACATCACAATTACATTCTACAGATTGGTCAACTGTAACAAAGTGTTTGAGTTGGGTCTGTCCAGAATGTTGTTTCAGCCATCTGGAACAACAAAAGTTGGCAGGTCAGCTTATTAGCTGTGTAGTAAAATGACTAAGGTCAGTTATAAAAGTCCCTAAACTTCTGCAAACTACCATGGGCAGGCATTCTACTATACTTTAGACCTCAAGTGGCCTGAACTATTTACATGAACACCACCCTGTACATAACTCCATGTCCCCCTACATAGCCTTGCTTTTTGCTTTTCGAGCCAAAAAATTAACTAACTAACTAACTAGATCTAATGTATGGTATAGCTGTGATTAATATTACTGGTTATAGTTGTTGTTGTTGTTGTTGCTGATATCTAGATATTTGAGAACAATAAGCCTTTCATCCTTTCAGGTTTGATAAATTTAAGTACCAGTGAAACATTGGGGCCGATGTGATCAATTAGTCCCCTCTCCCAAAATTTCAGGCCTTGTGCCTACAGTAGAAAGGATTACTCTTTTACTCTTTTACTTGTTTCAGTCATTTGACTGCGGCCATGCTGGAGCACCGCCTGTAGTCGAGCAAATCGACCCCGGGACTTATTCTTTGTAAGCCTAGTACTTATTCTATCGGTCTCTTTTGCTGAACCGCTAAGTGACGGGGACGTAAACACACCAGTATTGGTTGTCAAGCAATGCTAGGGGGACAAACACATACACGCATATATATATATACATATATACGACGGGCTTCTTTCAGTTTCCGTCTACCAAATCCACTCACAAGGCATTGGTCGGCCCGAGGCTATAGCAGAAGACACTTGCCCAAGATGCCACGCAGTGGGACTGAACCCAGAACCATGTGGTTGGTAGGCAAGCTACTTACCACACAGCCACTCCTGTGCCTATAATTATTATTATTATTTTTATTTTTAAGCTGTATCTGTATCTATAGTTTGTTATTGGTGTTTTTTGTTTTAATTTTTGCTTTTAAATGATTTCTTTTTGTCCTTCATCAACTAAAATATCTAATCATTCCTCCTTTTTCTATTCTTTCCAGGTAATGGAGGCTGGCAAGACGACCCTACCCAAGTGGTTGTATTTCGACGTTGAGACTCGTACCTTCTCTGGAGTCCCGAAACCAGCAGACATCGCCCAGTATTACATTGAGGTTGTGGCGCAGGCTGAGGACCAAGGAGCTGTTAGTCAGTTCGCCAAAGACGTCTTCTCGATTCATGTGACCAAAGAAAGCTCGAAACCCGCCACAGCGGCGGCAGAAGCAGCAGCAATCAGTGGTTCATCATCAAAGAAGAACAGCAAGGGTTCAAATTCTCCACCAGTCATCCGATGCATGCCCCAGGAGCCAGAGACAGCATTTACGCTAATTGTTGATGCAGACCTTGATCAACTTCCTCCCCACGGCATTGTGGAACTGTTAAAGAAACTGGAGCACAATCTAGAGCTTGTGTCTGAGATGTTTAAGGTCGGTCCTGCCACCACTGGCAACAGGCCCATCCCTCCTGTCCATGCAGTCACCCCAGACACATCGTCCTCATCCACCCTTGTATCAGGGCCCGGTGACACAAAAATCGCAAAACACCCCGGGGTGCTTGTCACGTGGCTGGTTGGTTGTGGCCGAGTGGAGCTGCAGCACATGAACGTTCTACAGAGGGTGGAATCAATTTCAGCAAATGGCACCTTGTCCGAGCTCCTCGGTCATGGAGTTGTAGGGTGGCATGTGACAAACAGACAAGTAACCCTGCCTGAGAAGAGAGTAAGGCGTGCAGCCATCATGGCCACCCCGGCTGTCACTGACATTGCACCGACGCGCACCCACCTGCATTCGCACAAGACCCACCACCGACATACAGATGGAATGGCCATCAGCATGCCCGAATATTGCAGTCGCGCAAGAAAGCTAAAACCACGAATAGCACACAGGATTCCTGTACAGGAATTCGAGGTCGGGAAGCGAGCCTACTTCTCTGTGCCATCTGACACGTTCATTGACTGCAAGGTGCCCAGCGACCGCTTGATGCTGGCATTTTTCCTTAAGCAACTCCCTCCCAACATTTGGCTGCAGAGAGACCCGGCCAATAACAAGAGCATAATTGGGCTGCCAATGGAAAGCAATGTGGGCATCCTCAACGTGACAGTGGTGGCGATAAACAGTGATGGAATGTTCAACAACATGGACTTCCTCGTGAAGGTTCTGAAGAACAAGAACCTCAAGAGCAACAAGGTAACCCACAAGATCAAGATGAAGTTCAGTATGGAGTACAAGAAATTCATGTCAAACCTCGACTCGAGGCTCAATCTCATTGACAAGATCGGCAAATTGTACGGAGACGCAGATGCGAGCAGCGTCACAGTGCTCGAAATAACAGAGGGGTCTGTGGAGGTGTCATGGACAAACAACACTCTCGTCGGCACAAAATGCCCCGATGATGCTACCAATGCCCTTTTTGAACGCCTAGTTGATGACAAAAAGCGGGTGAAACTTTCAGCAAGGAAAGCAATGAAACCTTTCAAGCTGCAATCGGCCCAAATAATCCCGATGGGAGCTTGTGCTGGGGGCTATATCAACCCAATGCCGAGCACCACAATGGTAGCATCAACAACACCAGAACTCAATATCAACCCAATGCTGGACACCACAATGGTAGCATCAACAACACCAGAACTCAATATCAACCCAATGCTGGACACCACAATGGTAGCATCAACAACACCAGAACTCAATATCAACCCAATGCTGGACACCACAATGGTAGCATCAACAACACCAGAACTCAATATCAACCCAATGCTGGACACCACAATGGCAGCAGCAACAACACCAGAACTCAAGAAACCACAGTCTGATGATGAGAACGTTATTCTTATTTCAACCATTGTCCTTGGTGTCACCATCGTGTCCATATTGCTTCTGGCCCTGCTCATTACTTGCATCCGTTACCGAAAGAGTCGGAGAGGAAAGATGTCGCTCTCGTCTGCCGGCGAGGGCACCCAGTTGACCCCGAACCAGACCGAAGAAGAGGTGGGCATCGCAGAAACGGTGGAGTAAACGAACCCATACTCGGCTCGCAACCGTGTGAGCCACCACCTCCTGTCACCGTGTGGCAGGGCAAGAAACAGCCGCGCCCCCACATGCAACCCCCCTACACATCACCTCCTCCATATGTGCCTCCATAAGTTCATTGCTGAAGTGTAATTACATATATAACTGTATGTATATATATGTGTATGTATGTATATATACTTATACATATATAACGTATGTGTGTGTGCGTATATATGATATACACTTGTGTTCTATTCACTATATATTTATTTATATACATGAATATATATGTATATATATATTTATATATATATCACAAATATATATTATATGTATATATATATATACACACACACACATATACATATGTATATATGTATATACATACATATATCACACATTTGTAATATGCATGTGTATACACGCATATTTACACACTAAACACGCATACATTATATATATATATATATATATATATATATGTGTGTGTGTGTGTGTGTGTGTGAGTGTGTGTTTTATGTAAAGCTCTACCACTGTTCAATCAACCAAAAATACAAACTAATAACCCAAACAAAGGCCCTTTGCCCTGTCCTCCTGCTCCAGAGGCCCCTACTCAATGCTCTCCCCCCTTCTTTATAAAAACAAAAAAAAAACATTGACAAAAACAAACAAAGAACATTCGCAAAATTTCAAAGCAAAAAACTGAACAATAACATCAACATTTTAGAAATGTAACAGTTTATAAAATTATACAAGATACACATGTATGTATATATATACACACAAACACACATCTACATGTATATATATATATCTATATATATATATCTTATGTGATGTATATATATATATATATATATATATATATATACACACACACACTTGTGTACATGACTATAAATGTGTGTTGTGTGTGTGTATAGAAGGATATTTGTATATACATGAGAACTTTTATGTGTAATATATACATGTGAATATATAGACATATGCAAATATATGTGTGAGTGTTTGTACATATATATATATATGTATGTATATATATATATATATATATGTATATATGATGTGCCTAATCATTTGATTAGAAAACTTACAGTTCAAAAACGGTAAAGAACTCAATACTATTTTAAAGTGTCTAGTGTCTGTATATATATATGTGTGTGTTTGTGTGTCTGTGTTTGTCCCCCTAGCATTGCTTGACAACCGATGCTGGTGTGTTTACGTCCCCGTCACTTAGTGGTTCGGCAAAAGAGACCGATAGGATAAGTACTGGGCTTACAAAGAATAAGTCCCGGGGTCAATTTCCTCGACTAAAGGCGGTGCTCCAGCATGGCCGCAGTCAAATGACTGAAACAAGTAAAAGAGTAAAGAGTAAATTGAGCTCAAAATTAGCATGGAATCAGCATATTCTGAATTTTGTTTATTCCCTCTCTCTGTTTTAATGTATAGAGAGGGAGGTCCAATTTTTACCTAGTGGATATTCTTGTACATGTATATTTCATTTTCCTCTGAAGAATATTGGCCAAATTTCACCAATAAAAATCATATTATGCAATGGATTTTATTTTGTAGACTATTAAAGTCCGATGTGATGTTTTTTTTCTCCCCAATTTTAAATATAGTCAGATAATCTGTAGTAGTGTTTATATTTTCACAAGTAGGTCTGATTTGTTTGGGGTTTTTCTCTCACACCTACAAACAAGTTTGCTGCAAGTTACAGATGTTTTTAATGCTAAAAACAAGAAATTAGTTTTCACATTTTGTTTTTTTTTAATCTACGTCTACATGCAATTTTGAGAAAAGTAGTAGGTGGTTGTGGGATGTGCTAGGAACAACAGCTAAATCTCCCTTTAATCACATCTTTTCGTTTGAAAATATTTTCAATCCTCCCCCCACCCCACAAGTCTTCTCCCATTGTTTTTAAAGGCTTAGTTTTAAAAAAAGCCAAAATTGGTCCAGGAAGGTGAAGGGGGAGATCATAAATTTTCAAAAGTTTTTTTCATAAAAAGCTTCCCACCATTATTTCCAAGGTTGTGATGAAAAAAAAATGGAAAAATCCTCATCAAAATGGAGAAAATCCAACTTATGTGGGCATCCTGATCCAAAACTCTACTGTTTATAGCCATTTTTAATTGTCCATTAAAATTTAATTGAAGTAGTATCATGTTACAAAATCTCAGGATTCATTTAGTTCTATACCTACCACAAATGTGCCCCTTCTGGATTGAACTTTGGGATTTAATAAGGTCTGAAAACCTCATGAAATCAGCTGGTTGTTACATACAAAAAAATAGTCTACAAAATAATATTCATTGCATAATATGATTTTTATTGGTGAAATTTGGCCAATATTCTTCAAAGGAAAATGAAATTTACATGTACAAGAATATCCACTAGGTAAAAATTGGACCTCCCTCTCTGTACATTAAAACAGAGAGAGGGAATAAACAAAATTCCAAATATGCTGATTCCATGCTAATTTTGAGCTCAATTTACTCTTTACTCTTTTACTTGTTTCAGTCATTTGACTGCGGACATGCTGGAGCACCGCCTTTAGTCGAGCAAATCAACCCCGGGACTTATTCTTTGTAAGCCCAGTACTTATCCTATCGGTCTCTTTTGCCGAACCACTAAGTGACGGGGACGCAAACACACCAGCATCAGTTGTCAAGCAATGCTAGGGGGACAAACATGGACACAAACACACACACACATATATATATATATACGACGGGTTTCTTTCAGTTTCCATCAACCAAATCCACTCACAAGGCATTGGTCAGCCTGGGGCTATAGCAGAAGACACTTGCCCAAGATGCCACGCAGTGGGACTGAATCCGGAACCATGTGGTTGGTTAGCAAGCTACTTACCACACAGCCAGACCCCAATTATGTTAATACACACATGCATGCATCTATGTATGTGTGTGTGTATATATATATATATGCATGCATACACACACACATATATGGAGATGTCTGTATGTACGTATATATATATATATATATATATATCAACACGTATGCATGTGTATATGTACATATGTATATGTGTGTGTGTATATATATATGTACATATATGTTATTATTTGTGTGTATGTGTATGTATACATATATATATATATATATATATATTATATATATATACACACATATATATACAGACAGTAGACACTATAAAATTGTATCGAGTTCTTTACCGTTTTTGAACTGTAAGTTTTCTAATCAAATGATTAGGCACATCATATATATAAATATATATATATATATATACAAAAAGCAATAAAGATTCAAGTTAATTTAAATGAATTTACTTGAATATGGTACCTAACTTAGATGCACCAAAAACAAACTATACTGTTTTAACAATACAGTTATGTGGGGTGATTATAAGCGAGAAAGAAGCAACAAGAATGGATAGGTTTTTAGTACAATCGTTTCATACAAGGACAGGCTTTATTAAAAGTTGTAAAAATTACAGCATATAAACGTGTCCCGTACTCATCAGCTAAAATACATGTGAGTTCTCTAGACATCCTAGTGGTTGAGGCTATACTCATGAAGTAATGTAGATAATTAAGTAACATAAACAGATTTCCAAAGTTCATTAAAGTTCTTTAAAGATGATGTACAGTCTTATCACAGAATTTTTAAAAAGGTTCTAATAGCATCACAGAGAAGGTGACCTAATCCATAGAGCACATATGAATTTCCAGAGATATGATGAGGGATTACATACTCACAGAAGACAAATTTATCCATTGTTAATCACAACGAGGTGGGTCTCAATTCCTGCTTATTTAAGGAATAAGCAGGAATTGAGACCCACCTCGTTGTGATTAACAATGGATAAATTTGTCTTCTGTGAGTATGTAATCCCTCATCATATCTCTGGAAATTCATATGTGCTCTATGGATTAGGTCACCTTCTCTGTGATGCTATTAGAACCTTTTTAAAATTCTGTGATAAGACTGTACATCATCTTTAAAGAACTTTAATGAACTTTGGAAATCTGTTTATGTTACTTAATTATCTACATTACTTCATGAGTATAGCCTCAACCACTAGGATGTCTAGAGAACTCACATGTATTTTAGCTGATGAGTACGGGACACGTTTATATGGTGTAATTTTTACAACTTTTAATAAAGCCTGTCCTTGTATGAAACGATTGTACTAAAAACCTATCCATTCTTGTTGCTTCTTTCTCGCGTATATATATATATATATATATATATATATAATATATATATATATATATATATATATATATATACATACATACATATATATATATATATATATATATATATATACAAACACTCACACATATATTTGCATATGTCTATATATTCACATGTATATATTACGCATAAAATTTCTCATGTATATACAAATATCCTTCTATACACACACACAACACACATTTATAGTCAAGTACACAGGTGTGTGTGTATATATATATATATATATATACATCACATAAGATATATATATACATGTAGATGTGTGTTTGTGTGTATATATATATACATGTGTATCTTGTATAAATGTATGGACTTATCCCCATTGACTTTTATATCCAAATAAAGCAAAAAAAAAAAAGGGTCTTCTTAATGACTTTCATTCTCAACACAAATCGAGTTATAGGGCTCTAGTGCAGTCGAAAACAAAAAATGGGACAAACTGTGAATGGGTGGAAATATGAGTGTGATTGAGAGAATCTGACATGATAAGTAAGTGTTGGATTTTAATCAAAAGTATAAGAGAAGAAAGTTCACATCTATAACTTTCAAGCAATATATAATTGTCTGTGGAAAGAATGCATTTTGACGTGAAAATATTCGAGCAAAAAGTGGGCTTTTGCTTGGTTAAATTATGCTTGTCTCCCTTTTATGAAGCCCTTTAGTGATACCTATTTATTGACAGAAATATTGAATGTGAGCTTAGTTATGCAATATCAGAAACAGAAAAGACAGATAAAAGGAGCTCACTTATTTGTGTACTTTTGTAAATAGTAGGGTACTGCCAGCCTCGCCTGGCCCCTGTGCCGGCGGCACATAAAAAGCACCATCCGACCGTGGTCGTTTGCCAGCCCCGTCTGGCACGTAAAAAGCACCCACTACACTCATAGAGTAGTTGGCGTTAGGAAGGGCATCCAGCCAAAGAAACTTGCCAGATCAGACTGGGCCTGGTGCAGCCTTCTGGCTTCACAGACCCCAGTTGAACCATCCAACCCATGCTAGCATGGAAAGCAGACGCTAAATGATGATGATGATGTATATATATATATCTATATATATAAAACTGTAGTTGTGTGAGTGTCTGTCCCCTTCGATTTAGATTCCTAACTACTCCCACATTTTGCGGTGCAGTTTAACCAAATTCGGGTATCTTATAGTCGTGATTCATATCGAGCCTGTCTGAGTATTAGCGTGCGTCTATGATGAGTCTACGATTTTAAAAATAATTTAACATCATTTTTTATTCCATTTTAATGCATAACTTTTTGTGTGTCGATAGCGGCGGAGCTGGCGTCCATGGTCACACCTGCACCTGTTTGCTTCTCCCCCTTCTTCCCTCCCTCGTGAAGCTGTGGGGAAAGGAGTGTAAGGAAATCAACATCGTAAAGCGTTGTCAAGGAGACCAGCGTTCTTTTAGAACAACGACTTCATGGCTTGAAGACACCAAAACAGAAATGGCTAAGAAAGCGCGAATTGGCATCTATAAGGGAAGTAACTCTCTAAAAATGCTTATATAGTTATTTCCCTTACAAACCCGAGCAACGCCGGGCGATACTGCTAGTATATATATATATATATATGTGTGTGTGTATTATGTATATATGTATGTATACATATATATGTATATATATATATGAATATATATATATATATATATATATATATATATGTATATATATATATATGTGTATACGTATATATGTATGTATATATATGTGTATGTATATATATATATATATGTATAAATAAATGTATGTATATATATATGTATAAATAAATGTATGTATATATATATGTATAAATAAATGTATGTATATATATACGTATAAATAAATGTATGTATATATGTATGTGTCGAAGAATCGGCAGCCAATTTCTAATCAGCCCTGTAAGGGAGATAGATCTTAAATATCTATAACGATAACTAGTGAATTATATAGAATATGCAAAAACGAGGCGAGGCTGAAATAGCAAACAGAGTGGCGACTAGGGGGATCAGAATAATAATAATTAATAAATAATAATAATAAATAGAGATACGGATGAATTAAAGTTCAAAGATTTCTTATCTTGGGATCACTTCGTTTACGGACAGACTTGGCAAAAGGAATTCGGAATCAAGAGTGAGGCAGGTTACAAGCTTAAGTATGCATAGCCATGGCGAGGAGTAGGAAGAGAAGGAGTCCAGACAGACAATGTAAAAAGAGGGGGAGAGAAACCCCGCGAAGAACCGGCAGCCAATTTCTAATCAGCCCTGTAAGGGAGATAGATCTTAAATATCTATAACGATAACTAGTGAATTATACAGAATATGCAAAAATGAGGCGAGGCTGAAATAGTAAACAGAGTGGCGACTAGGGGGATCAGAATAATAATAATTAATAAATAATAATAATAAATAGAGATACGGATGAATTAAAGCTCAAAGATTTCTTATCTTGGGATCACTTCGTTTACGGACAGACTTGGCAAAAGGAATTCGGAATCAAGAGTGAGGCAGGTTACTAGCTTTCACTACACCGCCCTACCCACCCCCACCACCAATACCGGATATCTCTATTTTGCTCCAACTATACCGGATGTCGTTTCTCCCACCATTATAGGTGTCTACTCTTTGAACCCCCCTCTTCAATACGCTATTTCACCATGCATTACCCCTCTCTCGATATCCTACGTTCTACTTGCCTAGAACCTGTCCTCTGAACCACCCCTCCCACTGGTGCTCCCCTATATTTCAGCACCCCCCGCCACTATTATAGGTGTCTACTCTTTGAACCCCCCTCTTCAATACGCTATTTCACCATGCATTACCCCTCTCTCGATATCCTATGTTCTACTTGCCTAGAACCTGTCCTGTGAACCACCCCTCCCACTGGTGCTCCCCTATATTTCTGCACCCCCCCACCACCATTATAGGTGTCTACTCTTTGAACCCCCCTCTTCAATACGCTATTTCACCATGCATTACCCCTCTCTCGATATCCTACGTTCTACTTGCCTAGAACCTGTCCTGTGAACCACCCCTCCCACTGGTGCTCCCCTATATTTCTGCACACCCCACCACCATTATAGGTGTCTACTCTTTGAACCCCCCTCTTCAATACGCTATTTCACCATGCATTACCCCTCTCTCGATATCCTACGTTCTACTTGCCTAGAACCTGTCCTCTAAACCACCCCTCCCACTGGTGCTCCCCTATATTTCTGCTCCCCCCACCACCATTATAGGTGTCTACTCTTTGAAACCCCCTCTTCAATATGCTATTTCACCATGCATTACCCCTCTCTCGATATCCTATGTTCTACTTGCCTAGAACCTGTCCTCTGAACCACCCCTCCCACTGGTGCTCCCCTATATTTCTGCACCCCCCCACCACCATTATAGGTGTCTACTCTTTGAACCCCCCTCTTCAATACCCTATTTCACCATGCATTACCCCTCTCTCGATATCCTACGTTCTACTTGCCTAGAACCTCTCCTCTGAACCACCCCCCCACTGGTGCTCACCTATATTTCTGCACCCCCCCACCACCATTATAGGTGTCTACTCTTTGAACCCCCCTCTTCAATACGCTATTTCACCATGCATTACCCCTCTCTCGATATCCTACGTTCTACTTGCCTAGAACCTGTCCTCTGAACCACCCCTCCCAATGGTGCTCCCCTATATTTCTGCTCCCCCCACCACCATTATAGGTGTCTACTCTTTGAAACCCCCTCTTCAATACGCTATTTCACCATGCATTACCCCTCTCTCGATATCCTATGTTCTACTTGCCTAGAACCTGTCCTCTGAACCACCCCTCCCACTGGTGCTCCCCTATATTTCTGCACCCCCCCACCACCATTATAGGTGTCTACTCTTTGAACGCCCCTCTTCAATACGCTATTTCACCATGCATTACCCCTCTCTCGATATCCTACGTTCTACTTGCCTAGAACCTGTCCTCTGAACCACCCCCCCACTGGTGCTCACCTATATTTCTGCACCCCCCCACCACCATTATAGGTGTCTACTCTTTGAACCCCCCTCTTCAATACGCTATTTCACCATGCATTACCCCTCTCTCGATATCCTACGTTCTACTTGCCTAGAACCTGTCCTCTGAACCACCCCTCCCAATGGTGCTCCCCTATATTTCTGCACCCCCCCCACCACCATTATAGGTGTCTACTCTTTGAAACCCCCTCTTCAATACGCTATTTCACCATGCATTACCCCTCTCTCGATATCCTACGTTCTACTTGCCTAGAACCTGTCCTCTGAACCACCCCTCCCACTGGTGCTCCCCTATATTTCTGCACCCCCCCACCACCATTATAGGTGTCTACTCTTTGAACCCCCCTCTTCAATACGCTATTTCACCATGCATTACCCCTCTCTCGATATCCTACGTTCTACTTGCCTAGAACCTGTCCTCTGAACCACCCCCCCACTGGTGCTCCCCTATATTCTGCACCCCCCCACCACCATTATAGGTGTCTACTCTTTGAACCCCCCTCTTCAATACCCTATTTCACCATGCATTACCCCTCTCTCGATATCCTATGTTCTACTTGCCTAGAACCTGTCCTCTGAACCAACCCTCCCACTGGTGCACCCCTATATTTCTGCACCCCCCCCCACCATTATAGGTGTCTACTCTTTGAACCCCCCTCTTCAATACGCTATTTCACCATGCATTACCCCTCTCTCGATATCCTACGTTCTACTTGCCTAGAACCTGTCCTCTGAACCACCCACCCCACTGGTGCTCCCCTATATTTCTGGACCCCCCCACCACCATTATAGGTGTCTACTCTTTGAACCCCCCTCTTCAATACGCTATTTCAGCGTACATTACACCTCTCTCGATATCCTACGTTCTACTTGCCTAGAACCTGTCCTCTGAACCACCCCTCCCACTGGTGCTCCCCTATATTTCTGCACCCCCCCACCACCATTATAGGTGTCTACTCTTTGAACCCCCCTCTTCAATACGCTATTTCACCATGCATTACCCCTCTCTCGATATCCTACGTTATACTTGCCTAGAACCTGTCCTCTGAACCACCCCTCCCACTGGTGCTCCCCTTTATTTCTGCACCCCCCACCACCATTATAGGTGTCTACTCTTTGAACCCCCCTCTTCAATATGCTATTTCACCATGCATTACCCCTCTCTCGATATCCTACGTTCTACTTGCCTAGAACCTGTCCTCTGAACCACCCCTCCCACTGGTGCTCCCCTATATTTCTGCACCCCCCACCACCACCATTATAGGTGTCTACTGTTTGAACCCCCCTCTTCAATATGCTATTTCACCATACATTATCCCTCTCTCGATATCCTACGTTCTACTTGCCTAGAACCTGTCCTCTGAACCACCCCTCCCACTGGTGCTCCCCTATATTTCTGCACCCCCCCCCACCATTATAGGTGTCTACTCTTTGAACCCCCCTCTTCAATATGCTATTTCACCATGCATTACCCCTCTCTCGATATCCTACGTTCTACTTGCCTAGAACCTGTCCTCTGAACCACCCCTCCCACTGGTGCTCCCCTATATTTCTGCACCCCCCCACCACCATTATAGGTGTCTACTCTTTGAACCCCCCTTTTCAATACGCTATTTCACCATGCATTACCCCTCTCTCGATATCCTACGTTCTACTTGCCTAGAACCTGTCCTCTGAACCACCCCTCCCACTGGTGCTCCCCTATATTTCTGCACCCCTCCCCACCACCATTATAGGTGTCTACTCTTTGAACCCCCCTCTTCAATACGCTATTTCACCGTGCATTACCCCTCTCTCGATATCCTACGTTCTACTTGCCTAGAACCTGTCCTCTGAACCACCCCTCCCACTGGTGCTCCCCTATATTTCTGCACCTCCCCACCACCATTATAGGTGTCTACTCTTTGAACCCCCCTCTTCAATACGCTATTTCACCGTGCATTACCCCTCTCTCGATATCCTACGTTCTACTTGCCTAGAACCTGTCCTCTGAACCACCCCTCCCACTGGTGCTCCCCTATATTTCTGCACCCCCCACCACCATTATAGGTGTCTACTCTTTGAACCCCCCTCTTCAATACGCTATTTCACCATGCATTACCCCTCTCTCGATATCCTACGTTCTACTTGCCTAGAACCTGTCCTCTGAACCACCCCTCCCACTGGTCTCCCCTATATTTCTGCACCCCCCCCACCACCATTATAGGTGTCTACTCTTTGAACCCCCCTCTTCAATACGCTATTTCACCATGCATTACCCCTCTCTCGATATCCTACGTTCTACTTGCCTAGAACCTGTCCTCTGAACCACCCCTCCCACTGGTGCTCCCCTATATTTCTGCACCCCCCCACCACCATTATAGGTGTCTACTCTTTGAACACCCCTCTTGAATACGCTATTTCACCATGCATTACCCCTCTCTCGATATCCTACGTTCTACTTGCCTAGAACCTGTCCTCTGAACCACCCCTCACACTGGTGCTCCCCTATGTTTCTGCACCCCCCCATCACCATTATAGGTGTCTACTCTTTGAACCCCCCTCTTCAATACGCTATTTCACCATGCATTACCCTTCTCTCGATATCCTACGTTCTACTTGCCTAGAACCTGTCCTCTGAACCACCCCTCCCACTGGTGCTCCCCTATATTTCTGCACCCCCCACCACCATTATAGGTGTCTACTCTTTGAACACCCCTCTTCAATACGCTATTTCACCATACATTACCCCTCTCTCGATATCCTACGTTCTACTGGCCTAGAACCTGTCCTCTGAACCACCCCTCCCACTGGTGCTCCCCTATATTTCTGCACGCCCCCACCACCATTATAGGTGTCTACTGTTTGAACCCCCCTCTTCAATATGCTATTCACCATACATTATCCCTCTCTCGATATCCTACGTTCTACTTGCCTAGAACCTGTCCTCTGAACCACCCCTCCCACTGGTCTCCCCTATATTTCTGCACCCCCCACCACCATTATAGGTGTCTACTCTTTGAACCCCCCTCTTCAATATGCTATTTCACCATGCATTACCCCTCTCTCGATATCCTACGTTCTACTTGCCTAGAACCTGTCCTCTGAACCACCCCTCCCACTGGTGCTCCCCTATATTTCTGCACCCCCCCACCACCATTATAGGTGTCTACTCTTTGAACCCCCCTTTTCAATACGCTATTTCACCATGCATTACCCCTCTCTCGATATCCTACGTTCTACTTGCCTAGAACCTGTCCTCTGAACCACCCCTCCCACTGGTGCTCCCCTATATTTCTGCACCCCCCCCCCACCACCATTATAGGTGTCTACTCTTTGAACCCCCCTCTTCAATACGCTATTTCACCATGCATTACCCCTCTCTCGATATCCTACGTTCTACTGCCTAGAACCTGTCCTCTGAACCACCCCTCCCACTGGTGCTCCCCTATATTTCTGCACCTCCCCACCACCATTATAGGTGTCTACTCTTTGAACCCCCTCTTCAATACGCTATTTCACCATGCATTACCCCTCTCTCGATATCCTACGTTCTACTTGCCTAGAACCTGTCCTCTGAACCACCCCTCCACTGGTGCTCCCCTATATTTCTGCACCCCCCACCACCATTATAGGTGTCTACTCTTTGAACCCCCCTCTTCAATACGCTATTTCACCATGCATTACCCCTCTCTCGATATCCTACGTTCTACTTGCCTAGAACCTGTCCTTTGAACCACCCCTCCCACTGGGTCTCCCCTATATTTCTGCACCCTCCCCACCACCATTATAGGTGTCTACTCTTTGAACCCCCCTCTTCAATACGCTATTTCACCATGCATTACCCCTCTCTCGATATCCTACGTTCTACTGCCTAGAACCTGTCCTCTGAACCACCCCTCCCACTGGTGCTCCCCTATATTTCTGCACCCCCCCACCACCATTATAGGTGTCTACTCTTTGAACACCCCTCTTGAAAACGCTATTTCACCATGCATTACCCCTCTCTCGATATCCTACGTTCTACTTGCCTAGAACCTGTCCTCTGAACCACCCCTCACACTGGTGCTCCCCTATGTTTCTGCACCCCCCCATCACCATTATAGGTGTCTACTCTTTGAACCCCCTCTTCAATACGCTATTTCACCATGCATTACCCTTCTCTCGATATCCTACGTTCTACTTGCCTAGAACCTGTCCTCTGAACCACCCCTCCCACTGGTGCTCCCCTATATTTCTGCACCCCCCCACCACCATTATAGGTGTCTACTCTTTGAACCCCCCCTTCAATACGCTATTTCACCATGCATTACCCCTCTCTCGATATCCTACGTTCTACTTGCCTAGAACCTGTCCTCTGAACCACCCCTCCCACTGGTGCTCCCCTATATTTCTGCACGCCCCCACCACCATTATAGGTGTCTACTCTTTGAACCCCCTCTTCAATACGCTATTTCACCATGCTTTACCCCTCTCTCGATATCCTACGTTCTACTTGCCTAGAACCTGTCCTCTGAACCACCCCTCCCACTGGTGCTCCCCTATATTTCTGCACCCCCCACCACCATTATAGGTGTCTACTCTTTGAACCCCCTCTTCAATATGCTATTTCTCCATGCATTACCCCTCTCTCGATATCCTACATTCTACTTGCCTAGAAACTGTCCTCTGAACCACCCCTCCCACTGGTGCTCCCCTATATTTCTGCACCCCCCACCACCATTATAGGTGTCTCCTCTTTGAACCCCCCTCTTCAATACGCTATTTCACCATGCATTACCCCTCTCTCGATATCCTACATTCTACTTGCCTCGAACCTGTCCTCTGAACCACCCCTCCCACTGGTGCTCCCCTATATTTCTGCACCTCCCCACCACCATTATAGGTGTCTACTCTTTGAACCTCCCTCTTCAATACGCTATTTCACCATGCATTATACCCCTCTCTCGATATCCTAACGTTCTAC
>NC_043014.1:16244634-16249634 GCF_006345805.1 Octopus sinensis | reverse complement strand
GATTACGTCCACATTTGATTTGTTGAGTAACTGCCTCAACACCCAGTTATAATGTTGTAAGAGCTGGGTCAGGCAGCTCCTACCCAGTCGAAAACAATGCTGGGTATCACTGAGCAAGTTATTTTCCTCAAGGAATGCGATTAGTTTCTTTCTGACTATCCGTTCCATGACTTTGCTGATGTATGAAGTCAGAGAGATAGGCTTATAGTTTTTGGCATCTGCTCTACTTCCCCCTTTATGTATTGGGCATATTATTCCCTCCTTCAGCTTGCTTGGCAGTTTGCCATTCGCAAGAAAGCTCTGGAAGAGAATCTTGAGGGGTTTTGCCAGGGCATGCTTACACGCTTTGAGGAGGATGGCTGGGAAACCATCTGGACAGGCAGCTGAGTTTGCATCCACTTCATCTATGGCTAGTAGGACATCTTTTTCGCTTATGTCAATACATTCTATTGTAACCACCTCGCTGGTTATAGATGAGGCGGCAAAGAAGTCCACTGGTTCGTTCACTTGTCTGTGTTCCAACAGGGTGGTAAAGACACTTTTGAACTGGTCATTCAGCATCTCACTGATCTTAGTTGGACTGCCTGTGAGGGAGCCATCCTTTTGGAGGAGGGGTCCTATCTTGTAGTGCACTGAGACTGTTTCTTTCGCGTAATGAAAGAAGGCCTTTGGGTTTGATTTAATATTTTTTATAACCCAGGCTTCTTTGTCTGCTTTCTCCTTCACATAGGATTGTTGCAGCCTTTTTTCGATCTCCATCAGTGTTGTTTTTAGGCGGGACGTTTCGCTACTTTTGGGATGTAGGTTGAGACGATTTGCAGCCTTCGTCCGTCGTCTCATGAGGATCTTCCTGTCTCTTGGAATTTTGCTCCTATTTGTTTTGGCCTTGTGCTCTGGGACATATTTCTGGCATACGGCTTGCACAGAAGACATGAAACATTCTAGTTTCAAGTCAATATCTGGTGTGGAGAGACATTCCGGCCAGTCCTCTCTGAGGATCTCTTTTTGGATCGATTTCCAATCTGCTTTATGGAAGTTCAGATTGGAGAGATTTCGGGTGCTTCCTTTAGGCTGTGTGTCTCTGGTTACTTTTGGCCCAAACATAGACAGCTCTATTATGTTGTGATCCAAAACTGATGCTGGTTTCACTTTCACATGAATGATGTCCATATTGTTCGTGAAGCAGAGATCCAGAATGTTATTCGCCCTAGTTGGCTTGAGTACAACTTGCTCCATGAATAAGGCATTGGTGAGGTTGAGCAGGGACTCCAGCTTTACTTGCTTGCAATGATTCATTCCTGAGAGTATGTGACCTTCGGGCCATTTGACGTTGGAGAAGTTGAAATCACCCATAAGAAATATGGTCACGTGGTGTTCCAGATTCATGAGGATTTCTTTAATTCTTGTGAGGCAATCTTCAAACTTGCCTGTGTGATTTGGGGCATCCGGTGGGCAATATGTATTGCATATGACTATATTATGTTGTCTTACGTATACAGTTAAAGTGTCACATACCGAATTTGAGTATGTCATTAAGACCTGGGGTGTGAGGTCATCTCGGGTGTATACAGCAACTCCACCATGGCTCCTTTCCCTTCTGTCTGTTCGCAGTATAGCATAGTTTGGTATGTGTACTTCTGCGTCCTCTATATCAGGGTTGAGGTGAGTTTCCACAAGTGCTATGCATAGGGCTTGATTGCATGCAGTAAGATCTCTCAGGAAAGAAATTTTGTTTCTATTTTGATGTAACAGGCCCCCAATATTTAGTAAAAGTATTGGGGTGACGGCTGTGCAGGCGTTAGGGGAGGCAATCCCGTGTCTATTGACTGCGGTGGTCTTGCATAGTGGTGGGCAGGGTTCCTTCTCTGTGCTTGCTGTAGCCAGGTTAGCTGCCAGACAATTCTTTGCGCCATATGTATAGGTATGTATGTATGTATATATGTATATATATATATATATATATATATATATATATATATAATATAATTCGAGACAAAACCACTATTTTAAAACCAAACAAGGAAAGACTTAATCAATACATAAAATTTTAATATAAATTAAATAAACCGCCACTACAAATGTTTCATGTCTGCTACCGACAATCTTCAGGTGGATTTTCAATCTTCTAATCAGTATCTATATATATATATATAATATATATATATATATATATATATATATATATATATATGTGTGTATATATATGTATATATGTATGTATATATATATATGTATATATATATATATATGTATGTATGTATATATATAGTATGTATATATATATATATATATTATATATATATATGTATGTATGTATGTATGTATGGTGTATATATGTATGTATGTGTATGTATGTATGTGTTATATGTTTGTATATATATGTGTATGTATGTATATTATGTATATATATAGATATATATGTATTTATGTATATGTGTATATATATATGTAATATATTTATGTATATGTATGTATATATGTATGTATGTATATATAACATATATATATACCGTTTAGATTCATTCAACATTTATATTGTAATTTGTCAAAAATGTTGTCGCTATGTATGTATGTTATACACACACAAAAACCGTTAGATCTGTGCATATATATATATATATATATATATATATATACACACACACACAAAACAAACACTTATCTGCCGTTTTCTTTCGTTTTCAGGATGATAGGCTGCAATCAGGTGGTGGGGTAGCAGAATCGTTAATGAAGATGAACAAAAAGATTAGCAATATTTCTTCCGGTTCTTTACCTTCTGTGTTCAAATTCCGCCAAGTTAATTTTACCTTTCATCTTTTCGTGCTCGATAAAATAATTATCAGTTGAGCACTCGGGTTGATGTAGTCAACCAACCTCTTTCCAGCAAAAGTACTGACCTTGTGCCAAAATTTGAAGATATTATTACATTTTAGCACATCTGACAAAATGATTGATAATATTTTTTTTGTTATTTGCGTTTCGATTTCAATGCCGCGCTTTCATAGTTTTGGGGCCGATAAATTAGTTCTAGCTGAGCACTGGAGTCGATGTCATCGACTTCACCCCACCTAAAAATTGCAGGCTTTGAGCCAAAATTAGAAACACAAAATTAAAAATTAGTAAGCTGTAATTTGAAAGACACTAACTGCCATTTCTAGCATACGGAACATTCACATGCATTTTGCCATTAACCCCGTCAAGGATTTAGAAATTTATAAATATCGGTTATATGCTATATTCAGTTCAAATGACAAACTTCTGGATCTGTTCCAACTTTAGAATTAGTCGAGCACTAATGGAATCGTACTGATAGCTATTTACTTTCACTTTACATTCCGAGTTTAAATACTGACGGCGCTGACATTGACTGTATTATTCCTGTATTAGTAAAATGAATACCAGTCATATACTAGGATTGATATACGCATATACAGGGTCAGGCAAAATGATCTGACACATCTGTAGGTTAAATAAAAGGCAAATGAAGTAAAGAAACAAAAAAGTGTTTTTAATTTTGAAAAGTACATATAATGCCATTTTGTTTCATTATGTTTAAAAAATTAAATCAGTCAAATGGGATCCATTATTGTCCACACACTGTCGAAGGCATTCACGAAAGTTGTCAATAACTCGGCGAGTAATTTCATGTGGAATGGCAGTAATTTCTTGACGAATTGCATCTTTAAGTTGTTCAATAGATCGAGGGTGATTAATGTATACCTTTGACTTGAGGTATCCCCAGAGAAAAAAATCGCACGGATTTAAATCAGTTGAACGGGCGGGCCAACCGATGTCAACAAACAATGACATCAAATGACCAGGGAACATATTCCGCACGTCGAGAAGTGTGGGCTGTTGCCCCATCCTGTTGAAACCAAACATTGTCCATATCGTGGAGCATATTCAATTTTGGTCTGAGAAAAGTCTCTGATTTAAATCCATGCGATTTTTTTCTCTGTGTCTTCTGCTATAGCCCCGGGCCGACCTATGCCTTGTGAGTGGATTTGGTAGACGAAACTGAAAAGCCCGTCGTATATATGTATATATATATGTGTGTGTGCGTGTATGCTTGTGTGTCTGTGTTAGTCCCCCTAGCGTTACTTAGCGGTTCGGCAAAAGAGACCGATAGAAAAAGTACTGGGCTTACAAAAGAATAGGTCCCGGGGTCGAGTTGCTCGATTAAAGGGGCGGTCAAATGACTGAAACGAGTAAAAGAGTATGTGTGTGTATATATATATATATATATATATGCGTATGTGCGTGTGTATGTGTGCGGTAAATAATAATAATAATAAGAAGAAGAAGAAGAAGAAGAAGAAGAAGAAGAAGAAGAAGAAGCTCAGGACTCAAAGCAGCGACAGAGGGATTTTTAATTGCAGCACAAGACCAAAGCCTCCCAACCAGAAATTACCAAAAACATGTAATGAAAAGAAATATTACAAGTAACTGCAGAATATGTGGAGATGGACAAGAAACAATAAATCATATTATCTCTAGCTGCCCAGTCCTGGCTAAGAAGGAATATATTCAGAGACATGACAAGGTTGGAACCTACATACATTGGAAGCTATGTCAACATTATGGAATAACAACAGAAAAAAGATGGTATAGGTACACACCAGAAAAGGTCACAGAAAACGAGAAAGCAACCATACTCTGGGATATGCCGATACACACAGATAGAGAAATTAAGGCCAACAGACCAGATATAGTTGTCAGAGACCATGAAGAAAAAAAATGCTTTCTAATTGATGTATCATTACCGCTTATGACAACGTGTCTCTAAAAGAAATGGAGAAACTCTCAAAATACAAAGACCTGGAAATAGAGGTAACTAGAATGTGGAATCTGAAAAAAGATACAATTCCTATCATAGTAGGTGCATTAGGCATGATAAAGAAATATTCAGACAAATACATAACAAAAACATAAAACTACTGAATAATAATAATAATAATAATAATAATAATAATAATAATAATAATAATAAATTATGGAAA
>NC_043014.1:16217134-16234634 GCF_006345805.1 Octopus sinensis | reverse complement strand
CGTATGTGTGTGGGCATATTTATACATGTATGTGTATATATGTATGTATGTATGTATATGCGTTTGTAAGTGTAGTGCTGTGTATATGAACATGTAAATGCAAGTATATGCCTTGTGTGTGTATGGGCATATATATATATATAGTTAATCCAAACATGAAAGCACAAAAGAAAAACACAACAACGCGAGGACGTGGAAAAAATGTAGTATTATTGGACGCTCAGGAAAGAAGGAAAGAAGGAGGGTTTAACGTTTGTGTGTGTGTGTGTGTGTGTATGTGTGTGTGGTGTTCAAGAAAAGGGATTCAAGGAATCAAAACCAATAGAGGTTCCCAATGTATGTGTATATGTGTGTGCACGTATCTTTTCGTTTGTGTTTGTCCCCACTCCATTTCACCGCTCGACCGGCTGGTGTTGTTTTGTTTCCGTCCCCATAACCTAACTGTTCAGTAAAGACAACCCGATTGAAAAAGTAGCAAGCTTTAAAAATGTGTACTGGAGTCACTTTATTCACGTAAACCCTTCAAAGCGGTGCACCAGCATGGCTACAGTCCCAATGACTGGGAAAAAAAAGAATATTCGTAAATTCTATTCAATAAATTCTATTCTATTCAATAAAGTGTTATAACAATACAGAATGCGGCGAGTTTCCAGAATCGTTACTCTGTCGCACAAAATGCTTAGCAGCATTTATTCCGGCTTTCTACTTTTCCGAGTTCAAAGACTTTGCCTTTCATCCTTTCAGGGTCAATAAAAACAGGTACCAGTTGAGCACTGAGGGCCATGTAATCGACTTTCTGCCTTCCCCTAAGATAGCTGGTGTTGAGCCTCTCTCTCTCCGTTATTCAATCCCACGCACCACCACCCCGCCATTGCCGCCGCCGCTGCCACCACCACCACCGCTGCCACCACCACCACCATCTCACTGATTCCTATTCACACCCATACTTCTTCCATCCACTCTTATCTCTCTCACTCTCTGTCTCCTTGTTTCTTTACCTTCCCCTTCCCATTTCACCACCGACGCCGCCACCGCCATATCTGTTTCTCATTTTCAAGCACACACACACTCTCTCCCTCCCTGATTGTACCTGTGTGTGTGTGTGTGTGTGTGTGTCTCTCTCTCTCTGTGTGACTGTTTCTTTGACTCTCTCCTTTCCTCTTCCTCCACCAACATCACCATATATCTCTTTCTCCCTCTCTCTCTTTTTCCTCTTCCACCCCTCTCTCTCTCTCTCACACACCTTTTCTCTTTCTTTCTCTCTCATATCCCAACATACACACACACACACACACATATATGTACACAAAGTGACATACATATATGCACATAAACACATGACATAAGGCCGTTCTCCATCCTCCAACACTGCTTAAACTCTGTGTGTGTGTGTCTGTGTGTGTGTGTGTGCACACGCGTGTCTGCCTGTGTGTGTGACTCTGGGAGGAGGAGGAGAGGAGGAGGATGAAACGGGGTGGAGGGGAGAGAGAGGGAGAAGTTACTTTTTACCGAGAAGGGTGAGAGAGAAGGGACCTGCTTTCACACTTAGGACGGTCCGCGCAGGATTAAGACAATCTACATCGAAACTTAACCCCTTTTGGAATTTAAATCCTTACGAAAAAAAAAAGAACTTACTTCTCTTGTATATATATATATATTAGTAGTATATATATTATTGCATATTGTATATATAATAATATACTTTATAATATATATATATATATATATATATATATATATATATATATATATATATATATATATATATATACACTGGATTGGAAAAAACTCATTTCTCTGAAAGAAAAAAATTATCTTTTTGGATAATTTTGCCTTTTACACTCACGTATGTATATCAATTACTTTTACTACACACTTAATTGAGGATATTAATTAATTTATAACACACACACACACATAAAGAATCTATCACCTTTTCATTGCTGTGTTTTAAAAAAACTGCAGAAAAGTTATATATTTTCTATATGTGTTTGTATATTAATTACAGATATGTAAGTTGATCATATAGACTTCAGTGTTTCACTGGTACTTAATTTATTGATCCCTGAAAGGATGAAGGGCAAAGTTGACCTCAACGGAATTTGAACTCGAAATGGAGCAATGGAAGAAGTGATTGCAGAGCAAAAAGTTTTGCCCCAGAAAACAACACACCACCCAGTCTAGGAATTGAAACCACAACCTCATAATTGTGAGTGCAACATCCTAACCACTAAGCCATGGAGTGGAGCACTCAGGTACTTACCAGCACGTTAATTCCACAAGCCAGCTTGTCGTATATTCGCACCATTTACCCAGGTTGTTTGTGATCTGGTCTCATTTTATTGTTTGTCTCCTTCACTGCCCTTTGCATTTGCTCACTCAAACCCCTGCAGTCCTTTTGCTGCTGTTGACACCCCCAAAATAATCTTATCAGTAAAGGTGCAAAATTATGATTTTTCAATGAGAACCGATGAGGGATGAGCATATCCACATGGTGTGTAAGAATTTTCCTGGGATCCTTTGTCGTACTTCTGTGCCAAATTTTAATCACACCAAGCACACACACATATATATATTCAAGACAAGGTATAAATAACGGCCATTACCTATTTCTCTATACTGTAGTTAACCTGACTTGCAGCTGTTTCCAGTAGCAATTATAGGTTCGTTATTGGCAGGTTTACAGGCGAGCTGGCAGAAACGTTAGCACGCCGGGCGAAATGCGTAGCCGTATTTCGTCTGCCGTTACGTTCTGGGTTCAAATTCCGCTGAGGTCGACTTTGCCTTTTATCCTTTCGGGGTCGATAAATTAAGTACTAATTACGCACTGGGGTCGATGTAATCGACTTAATCCCTTTGTCTGTTCTTGTTTAGCCCCTTGTGGGTAATAAAGAAACATATTGGCAGGTTTACTCAGTCGGCTCATCGACCAGTTGGGAAATGTTGAATGACCTAAAATGCTACTTCCATCAGAACCATGATGAACAATAACATTGGACCCTGCCACAAGAATACACAAATTTCTTTATCAATCTAAACCACGGTGTTTGCCTGGTTTACAAACAGAAAGCATGGATTGATAATCTCTCACAAATAATCCCTCTCTCTCTACACACACACATACATGTATACACATAGACCAGCGGGATGTATATATATATATATATATATATATATATATATATATATATATATATATTATATATAATATATATATAAAGGTAAGTAGAGTTTGCTCCAGCATGGCCACAGTCAAATGACTGAAACAAGTAAAAGAGTAAAAAAAAAGTAAAAGATATATATATATATATACACACACACACACACAATGCATTGCCGAATCTAGAAATTGAACCTATGATTGCTAGATATGAATGTACCATTCTAACCACTATACCAAACACCTTCACATATATACACATACATATAGAATTTGCATGTATAGATATGGATATATGTGTGTGTGTGTGTCTGATATATTCTTTAATTTGTTTTTCGTCATTTGACGGCGGCCATACTGGAGCACCACCTTGAATGGTTTTTTTAGTGGAACAAATCGAACCCCGCCTTCTCGCCGGACTTATTCTGTTGGTCTCTTTTGCTGAACTGCTAAGTTACAGCAATGTAGACACACCAACAATGTCAAGCAGTGATGGAGAAACAAACACCAGCACAAAGATGCAAATATATGCATAATTATATACATAAACATGGGATGAGGTGGTGAAGCATGGCCTTCGAATGTTGGGCTTCACAGAGGCAAATGACAAGCAACCGAGACCCTTTGGAGATATGCTTGAAAAGACTTGGCAAGCTAAGCGAGATCGTAGCCAAAGCTGATGCCAGTGTTGCGTTACCAGCCCATTTAAAAGAGCCCTTCAGTCATTGGGCAGTATGCTGTGCTTGAGAAGACCTATTGAGTGAAGTGAAATCGTAGTTGTGGCCCAAGCCAGTGCCGCCTGACTGGCTCCTGTGCCAGTGCCACGTAAAAAGCACCATTTGAGTGTGGCTATTGGCAGTACCACCTGACTGGCCTCCGTGCCGGTGGAACATATAGTGGCTGGTGTTAGGAAGAGCATTCTGCTGTAGAAACCTGACTGGATCAGATTGGAGCCTGGCTGTCCTCGGTCAAACTGTGCGACCCATGCCAGCATGGAAAGCATGTTAAACATTGATGATGATGATGATGATGATATACGATGTGCTTCTTTCAGTTTCTGTCTACCAAATCCATTTACAAGTCTTTGGTCGGCTCGAGGCTATAGTAGAAGACACTTGCCCAAGGTGCCACGCAGTGGGACTGAACCCAGAACCATGTGGTTGAGAAGCAAGCTTCTTACCACACAGCCACGCCTGCACCTATATATATATATTTTATATATACACACACACACATATATATGCTAGCATGTATGTGGACTAAGTCATCTCATCCAAACAAGTTAGTAGACACTTAGTCTTCCACACACACACACACACACACGCAAGATGCTTTCTACTGATATGCACGTGTGTATGTGTATACATCTATATACACACACACACACGCATATATATTTGACCATTAAGTTGGTGCGGGCTCACGTACCATACAAACATATATAGTGTGTGCATACATGTATATATATGTGAGTGTGTATGTATATATATATGTATGTGTGTGTGTGTGTATTTATATATCTATATCTACTCACTACTACGATTTTATAAACAATATCGGATCAATACTTTTGATCTCAAAATGTATTTAGAAAGCTATAATGTTTATTGTTCATGTATGTGGCAATCTTTCGTCTCTAGTAGACCTTTCCGTCGATTTCCGTAAAAAAATTTTTTTTTACATATGGGCTTGCGGGAACTTTTGAAGTAATGAGAGCGAAAGAGACTAAGAGAAAGCGATTGTATGACGAGGGAAGTTCTTTTGAAGTTACCGTGCATGGGAGCATTGATGTACATGTGTGTGTGTGTGTGTTTGATGGGGTGTGGGAGACAGACAGTATGTTGTGTAATCGACGGAAAGGTCTACTAGAGACGAAAGATCACCCATGTATGTATGTGTGTGTGTGTGTCTCTATCTATATATATATATATATCTCCCTCTATATATATATATATATATATATATTGTTATATTTCGGAATGGTCATTTTGCCAGTTTAGCCAATAAAAACACACGCACTATATTTGGTGTTATTTTGCTTCAGTGTTATTTATTCTTTACATTAATCTTAATCTTATTTCGGCCAAAGTTCTTTCGTCACACTCCTGTGACCGCATCAGTGGTCCTTTGTTTTCTTCTTTCTTATTCGTGTCTCTCCTTACTAACCGTCAGCCATTTTGTATTTCTATTTTAAGTCTTCATTTGCGCATGCTTATATCTCTATGTGCGTTTATGTTTATTTAGTGTGTGTATGTGGGGGGATGCCTGTAATATTAATATCTTCTGTTTATATATGTTCATGTAATTTGTATTTTTTGTATTTTGTTTTTGTTGTTTTTGGCTAAACTGGCAAAATGACCATTCCGAAATATAACAATATCTGTTTCAACACACGACTTCACATAAAAAATCTTGCACAACAAATATTTAAACGTATATATATATATATATATATATATATATATATGATAACACTTAAGTATAAGTGACGTTGAATCATTATATTTTCCCTTACTCAGAGAAAGCCTAAATAAATAATATAACCTAAGAGAAAGCTTAAGGTAGAATAAACAGAAAACCGCGACTGATGTAGCAATAGCCATTTTAGCCATTTTGAAATGTGGCGCGAATTGGCAATATGACGTAATGTCTTTGCTGAAGGATTATCACTTTAGTTTTATTCCATTGGTTAATATAACTTGCTCATATATATTTCGTCGGGTGAAATGCGTCGCCGTATTTCGTCTGCCGTTACGTTCTGAGTTCAAATTCCGTCGAGGTCGACTTTGCCTTTCATCCTTTCGGGGTTGATAAATTAAGTACCAGTTACGCACTGGGGTCGATGTAATCGACTTAATCCCTTTGTCTGTCCTTGTTTGTCCTCTCTGTGTTTAGCCCATGTGAGTAGTAAAGAAATAAGTATTTCGTCTGCCATTACGTTCTGAGTTCAAATTCCGCCGAGGTCGACTTTGCCTTTCATCCTTTCGGGGTCGATAAATTAAGTACCAGTTACGCACTGGGGTCGATGTAATCGACTTAATCCCTTTGTCTGTCCTTGTTTGTCCCCTCTGTGTTTAGCCCCTTGTGGGTAGTAAAGAAATATCTATAAAGATTCTAGAAGTTTCAAAAAGAATATCTGTCATGAATTTCGATTCTTTTAGAATCTTTATATAAGCAAGTTATATTAACCAATGGAAATAAGAATTAAAAACATGCTTTCTTGCAGCTCCGAGGGTTTTTAATTCTTATTTCTAGCGATATAGGTGCTACTCGCCCCCCCCCCCCCCTCGGTTACCTGCACTTTGAATGGATATATATATATATATATATATATATATATATATATATATACATATGTATATATGTATATATATATATATACATACATATACACACACAGACTGGTATGTGTATGCGTACATAGACCTATATAGACACAACCTGCCACTTCCCCCCTATTAGAACCTGACTATTGCTTAATACACAGGGGACAGGCACCTCCCCCTCACCCACCACCTCCAACCCCCACCTACCCCACCCACTCTCCTATATATATATATATATATATATATATATGTATATATATATATATATATATATATCTACCTATTACACGTTGAACCTCTTTGTTTTATTAGCATCCGTATGTTGTTAACGTGTTTATATATATTGTGCCGGAGGCACATAAAAAGCACCGTCCGAACGTGGCCGATGCCAGCGCCGCCCTGGCTGGCTTCTGTGCCGGTGGCACATAAAAAGCACCAACCGATTGTTGTCGTTGCCAGTGCCGCCTCGACTGGCTTCTGTGCCGGTGGCACATAAAAAGCACCATCCGAATGTGGCCGATGCCAGCGACCCCTCGGCTGGCTTTGGTGCCGGTGACACATTAAAAGCACCAACTGATCGTTGCCGATTCCAGACTCCCCGGCACCTGTGCCGGTGGCACGTAAAAAGCACCCACTACACTCGCGGAGTGGTTGGCGTTAGGAAGGGCATCCAGCTGTAGAAACACTGCCAGATGAGACTAGAGCCTGATGCAGCTCCTGGCTTCCGAGACCCCGGTCGAACTGTCCAACCCGTGCCAGTGCGGAAAACGGACGTTAAACGATGATGATGATATATATATAGTGTGTGCGTGTATACACACTCATCTTTCTACAGTTTCTACACACCATTAACCAGTTTCCTTGGCACAGTTCCACACTGGCCTCCATGCCCTTTCACCCTTTCCTATTTGTCTGTCTGTGTGTCCTCCTCCCGATTGTGTGTCTATTTGCTTCTGTGCGCATGTGTGTGTAACTATGCCCCCACTCCCTCTCTCTCTCTCTCTCTCTCTCTCTCCATATATATATATATATATATATATATATATGTATATATATGTATACTAGCAGTATCGCCCGGCGTTGCTCGGGTTTGTAAGGGAAATAATTATATAAGCAGTTTTAGAGATGTAAAGTATAATAGCCATCTCAATATGGCTAACCACAAAGGGGGAGGGGTGTTCCTGTAGCTTTTTACGTTCTGAGATTTAATAATAAATTTTAGAGAGTTACTTCCCTTATATATGTCAAAAATGGATTAAAAATGGGAATAATTGATGGTAAATTTTTTTTTAAATCGTAGACTCATCGTAGACGCGCGCTAATACCCAGACGGTCTCGATATGAATCACGACTATAAGATACCCGGTTTTGGTTAAACTGCACCGCAAAATGTGGGAGTAGTTAGGAATCTAAATCGTAGGACAGACACACAACCTCACTTTTATATATAAAGATTTCCTCTATTTACATAATATTGAGGTCTCTTTCTTTCTTTTGTTATCTTACTGTTTTTACCAATATACATATATATATATATATAATATATATATAGTTACAGAGATGTACTTGCATAGCAAGTGACTTGATCTGAGATCGTGTGCTGGAACGAAAACAGTTGCAGCGTTGAAGGTGTTTATAAGCCATTTAAGAAACACAAAAACCGTTAGATTCACTTCAACATTTAAATTTATTTGTCAAAATTTTTCATCGCTTTGAGACCGCGACCTGTTAGCACGATATTTTTGTCAGTGAACAGGTCGCGGTCTCAAAGCGACGAAAATATTTTGGCAAATTAAATTTAAATGTTGAAGTGAATGTAACAGTTTTTGTGTGTTTCTTAAATGGCTTACAAACACCTTCCAGGCTGCAATATATATATACACACATATATATATATGTATGTATGTATGTATGTGTGTATATGTGTATGCATGTATGTGTGTGTGTGTGCGTGTCTGTGCTTGTGATTGTCCTCCACCACTGCTTGACAACGAATGTTGGTTTGTTTACATCCCTGTCACCTAGTGGTTTGACAAAGGAAACAGATAGAATAAGTACAATGCTTACAAAATAAAACTGGAGTTGATTCATTAAACTACAATTCTTCAAGGCATTGCCCCAGCATGGCCACAGACCAATGGCTGGAAAAAGCAGAAGAATAAAAGAATACATTCTCTGCTTTGGTCTTGTTCAAGGCATGAGAAAGCTTGAGTTTACATGAGAAGGCCTAACAGACCTGGTAGAAATAGCAGCCAAATCTCCCTCAAATCACACCTTACTGTCTTATGTATGTATATATATATGAGCCATGAGGGGGACCTCTACATGGTAGCTAGACCTGGTAGAAATAGCAGTCAAATTTCCCCCAAATCACACCTTACTGTCTTATCTATGTATATATGTATGTATGAGCCTATGAGGGAGACCCCTACATGGCAGCTAGACCTGGTAGAAATAGCAGCCAAATTTCCCCCAAATCACACCTTACTGTCTTATCTATGTATATATGTATGTATGAGCCTATGAGGGAGACCCCTACATGGCAGCTAGACCTGGTAGAAATAGCAGCCAAATTTCCCCCAAATCACACCTTACTGTCTTATCTATGTATATATGTATGTATGAGCCTATGAGGGAGACCCCTACATGGCAGCTAGACATGGTAGAAATAGCAGCCAAATCTCCCTCAAATCACACCTTACTGTCTTATCTTTCTGCTACTTGGATATAGGTGTTATATTCGTCGTAAGAAACTTTCCTGTCACACACTCACGCACACGCACACACACACACACAGACACGCACCCTCACACACACACACACGCGCACACCCACACACACACACGCGCACACCCACACACACACACGCGCACACCCACACACACCCACTCACACACACGCACGTTAGCTTACAATTTTATTTATATATTTGCGTGTCTATGTGTTGAAACAGGAAGTGGGAGGCAGAGTGAAAGAATCACTCACTACAGTAAGTCAGTTACTTTCATTTTATTCGTTGCCCACTGTGTGTGTGCGTTTGCGTGTGCTGTAAACCAGACTAAGAAAAGCATTTGACACACACACCAGAATGTGAGTTTTCTGTAAATTTTGCTTAATTGGAGTTTAAATTTTAAAAACTGGACCTGGCATGACGCGATGCATTGTACTCTTAAAACTGCAAGGTAAATTGTAATTGAAGAAATCCTATATTGTAGATTTGTATAACTCCCAAAGGGAGGCAGATAAAATCTGCCTTTTATAATAAGAGATATATATATATATATAATCGAAATCGATCAATGGAAATCGATCAATGGAAATTGCAGATGTGTTACCAGTGCCGGTGGCATGTAAGAGAACTTTCCGTTTCGCGACCGTTGCCAGCACCGCCCCGTTTCGTGTCCGTTGCCAGCCTCGCCTGGCCCTCGTGCCGGTGGCACATAAAAAGCACCATCCGTTCGTGGCCGTTTGCCAGCTCTGTCTGGCACCAGTGCGGGTGGCACGTAAAAAGCACCCACTACACTCACGGAGTGGTTGGCGTTAGGAAGGGCATCCAGCCGTAGAAACACTGCCAGATTTGACTGGGCCTGATGAAGCCTTCTGGCTTCACAGACCCCAGTAGAACCGTCCAACCCATGCTAGCATGGAAAACGGACGCTAAATGATGATGATGATATATATGTATATATATATATATGTATATATACATATACGCACACACTCACCAACATTGTTCTGGAAGTTGAGGCCAAATCTTCTACACCTTAGTTGCATATAAAGTGTATGTATACGTATGTGTGTGTGTGTGTTGTATATATGTATGTATAAGTATAAGCATACACAAGACGCTTCCATATATATAAATATATATATATATATATATATATATACTCTTTACTCTTTTACTTGTTTCAGTCATTTGACTGCGGCCATGCTGGAGCACCGCCTTTAGTTGAGCAAATCGACCCTGGGACTTATTCTTTTGTAAGCCCAGTACTTATTCTATCGGCCTCTTTTGCTGAACCGCTAAGTGACGGGGACGTAAACACACCAGCATCGGTTGTCAAGCAATGCTAGGGGGACAAACACAGACACACAAACATATATACAACAGGCTTCTTTCAGTTTCTGTCTACCAAATCCACTCACAAGGTTTTGGTCGGCCCGAGGCTATAGCAGAAGACACTTGCCCAAGATGCCACGCAGTGAGACTGAACCCGGAACCATATGGTTGGTAAGCAAGCTACTTACCACACAGCCACTCATATATATATATATACACGCACATATATAGTGGCTGTGTGGTAAGTAGCTTGCTTCCCAACCACTTGGTTCTGGGTTCAGTTCCACTGCTGGGCACCTTGAGCAAGAGTCCTCTACTATAGCCTTGGACCGACCAAAGCCTTGTAAGTGGATTTGGTAAACAGAAACTGAAAGAAGGGTGGAGGGGTGCCTTTGCACCCTGTGCTGGAAGCCTGAAGGGTGTTAGGGAGGCTGCCCCCAAGGCAGTGAGCTGGCAGAAACGTTAGCAAGCCGGGCGAAATGCGTAGCTGTATTTCGTCTGCCATTACGTTCTGAGTTCAAATTCCGCCGAGGTTGACCTTGCCTTTTATCCATTTGGGGTCGATAAATTAAGTACCAGTTACGCACTGGCGTCGATATAATCGACTTGATAAATTTGTCTGTCCTTGTTTGTCCCTTCTGTGTTTAGCCCCTTGTGGGTAGTAAAGAAATAGGTATATACATACATACAGTCATATATATATATATATATATATATATATATGATGGGCTCACAAGGCTTTGGTCAGCCTGAGGCTATAGTAGAAGGTGCTTGCCCAAGGTACCATTCAGAGGGACTAAACCCAGAACCATGTGGTTGGGAAGCAAGCTTCTGACCACACAGCCCCCTTTATGGCACCTTTGGCAAGTGTCTTCTAGTATAGCCTCAGGTCAACCAAGTCCTTGTGAGTGGGTGCGGTAGATGAAAACTGAGAGAAGCTCACTGTTTCTATATATATGTATATATATATATATATATATATATATATATATATGGAGAGAGAGAGAAAAAGTCATCAGAATTTCGTGAAAAAAATGTTTCTATTTCTTCATTATTATGACTAGTTTCAAAGTCACTGTTCTTCATCAGTCTGGAATATATATGTATGTATACACATACATATATATATATGTGTGCATGTATGTATGTGTGTATAAACACACGTACATATGTATATACATATATATATGTAGATTGATATGAACACACAGGCTTTTGTGTTGGAACAAGAATTAAGTTCTCAAAGACTGTTGGATTAAAATTCCTGCAAAATGCATCACATACATGTGTGTATATATATGTATATACATATACTTATGTGTGTGTGTATGTACTTGTTTGTGTGTATATATATATATATATATATATGCCTATGCACATATGTATATATATATATATACAGGAGTATACATAAATATGTAATAATTCGTGTTTGTGTGTGTATATATATATATATATATATATATGTTGTATGCATATAGTTGTTTAGATTCTGTGTAGATTATGTTATAATGTTGATTACGGAAAATTGGGCGTTATATATTTGCTATTGGAGAAAGCAACATCTAATTTGAAAATAATGAAAGAATTGTCGATACATACACATGTACATATTACATTCATATTAATGCTTACATGTGTATATATGTATGTATATATCATAATTTAATGACCTTCCCATGTTGGCATTGGTTGGACTGTTTGGCAAGAACAGAGAAGCTTGAGGGCTGTTTTGGCATGGTGTCTACAGCTGGGTGCCCTTCCAAACATCCTTCCATCCTGAATAGAATGTACTGGGCACTTTCTGCTTGGCCACAGCACTGGTGTATTCAGTACCTTACCCAGAAGATAAGGCCCTTCAACAAAGAAATGTTAAGGACTGGCAAAAGACACAATGAAAGATGGGGATGAGGAGCTGCTGTTCTAGAATTTTTAGCTTCAAGGAATATGTTCTGCTAGTGGTTACCATCTTTCCTTTTAATTCACTTTCAGACACCAGCTAACCACCACGGGCCTTTTGTGGCACTTGATCATTATTAATGATAAGCGCAGGGGTAACTCTGTGCTAAGAAGCATTCCCAACCGCATGGTTCCAGGATCAGTCCCACTGCATGGCATCTTGGGCAAATGCCTCCTACTATAAGCCTCAGAATGACAGGTGGTGAGCTGGAAGAAACGTTAGCGCACCAGGCGAAATGCTTAGCGGTATTTCGTCTGTCATTACGTTCTGAGTTCAAATTCCGCCAAGGTCGACTTTGCCTTTCATCTTTTCGGGGTCGATTAAATAAGTACCAGTTTCGCACTGGGGTTGATATAGTTGACTTAATCCCTTAGTCTGTCCTTGTTTGTCCCCTCTGTGTTTAGCCCCTTGTGGGCAGTAAAGAAATATATAAGCCTCAGGCTGACCAAAGCCTTGTGAATGGATTTGGTAGACAGAAACTGAAAGAATCCCATCATATATATGTGTATTTATTTATTTATGTGTGTCTTTTTGTCTGTGTTTGTCCCTCACCATCACTTTGACAACCAGTGTTGGTGTGTTTACATCCCTATAACTTATCAGTTTGGCAAAAGAGATTGATGGAATAAGTGCCAAGTTTGCAGAGTACAAGTCCTGGGGTTGATTTAATTCAAATAAAGATTCTTTGAGGTGGTGCTCCAGCATGGCTGCAGTCAAATGACTGAAACAAGTAAAAGAATACATCATTGTCATCATCCAACATTCCTTTTCCCTTGCCGGCATGGGTTGGACGGTTCGACAAGATCATGTGACTCAGAGGGCTCTGCCAGGTTCTATGTCTACCTTGGCAAGGTCTCTGCAACTTGTTACCATTCCTATCACTGGACACTCTTCTACATGGTGCACCTGCCCCAGTGAGGTCACCATGTACTGGCAAAATAAGACCAACCACTCTTGTTTTCATCATTGTTGAACGTCCCATGTTCCATGCTGGCATGGGTGGGGCTAGGGTTTCGCAGAATCAAATGGGTCCCAAGACAGCATTGTCCTCAAGGGTCTGCTTTTGGGATGCCCTTTATGGTTGGGGTGCCCTTCCTAGTGCCAAACTGTTGGCAGTGTGGCCTGGATGCTTTTTATATATATATATATATATATATATATATATATATATATATACACACACACACACACACACACATATATATATATAAATATATATATATATATATATATATATATATATATATATATATATATATACACATGGAGGTTACGGAGAGGGTCATAGCCCAACTGATTAGGGAGAGAGTCAACTTGTACGAGATGCAGTTTGGTTTCGTGCCAGGGAAACACCAATCCACTTATGCATTCCTTTCCTTCTTGGGACACAAAACTCTACTCGTGAAGACCTGTTGAGCCAGCGCCGCCCTAACTGGCCTCTCCATGCTGGTTGCACGTAAAAAGCACCATCCGATTGTGGCTGTTGCCAGCCTTGTCTGGGCTCTGTGCCGGTGGCATGTAAAAAGCACCATCCGATCGTGGCCGTTTATTCATGGCTACAGGATTAGTGAGGCTATCTTGATGTGTATATATATGTGTATGTTTGTGTGTCATCAGCATCGTCATTGTTTAAAGTCTGCTTTCCATGCTGGCATGGGTTGGACAGCCGGTCTGAGGACTGGCAAGCCAGGAGGCTGCACCAGGCTCCAATTTGATCCAGCAAGGTTTCCACAGCTGGATGCTCTTCCTAACGCCAACCACTCCATGAGTGTAGTGGTTGGTATATGTGTGTGTGTGCGTTGTGTTGGTTTGTTTACACCCCTAAACTTAGCAGCTCAACAAAAGTGACCAATAAAAATAAGCGCAAAGGTCAATGGGTGGGCAGAGGCTGGGGTGCAATTTGTCCAACCAAACATTCCAAAGTGGTGCCCCAGAATGGTCACAGCACAGTCCAACAACTGAAACAAGCAAAAGATACAAGAATATTATCAATCTATTGCCAATATAGTATCAATCTAGAACTAATCAATAACTAATCAGTGCCTTGACAATATTATTTCATGGTTTATTTCTGAAACAACAAGCAATTTCTCTCCATTTTGGCTCTGCTCTTTTATTTGTTCTCTGGTTTGATCTACACCCTCTATTGAATACTTTATGAACTGTTGTTTATTATATACATCATGCACACGCACACCCCATGTTTACACAATACTCTGTGTTCACTTGTTTGCTGCAAAATACAGCGCATATGTATATATATATATATGTATGTATGTATATATGTATATATATATATACTAGCTGAAGGTGACCCGCTCTACGCGCGGGTAAGAGTGTGGGTGTTACTTTCTGTTGCTTCCTTTCAGCACGTAAAAAGCACCATCCGAACGTGGCCGATTGCAGCACCGCCTTGACTTGCTTCTGTGCTGGTGGCACGTAAAAAGCACCAACCGATCGTTGCCACTGCGAGCGCCCCCGGCAGCACGAATAAATCACTCACTACACTCACAGTGTGGTTGGCGTTATGAAGGTCATCCACCTGTAGAAACACTGCCAGATCAGACTGGAGCCTGGTGCAGCCTCCTGGCTTCCGAGACCCCGGTCACACTGCCCAACCCGTGCTAGCACGGAAAATGGACGTTAAACGATGATGATGATGATGATTCTCCGTATTTGTTTCTCTCTCCTTTCTCTCTCACTTTCCCACTCTCTTACTTTTCTTTTCTCTCTGACTCTCCCTCGCTTTCTCTTACTCTCTATCTTTATCTATCTCTCTCCCATTTATAAACAACAGAAGATCTTGAGTAAGTTGAGAAATAAAATATTTAGAAAGATCAATCAGAAATATGAGGCAGTGGCAATGGAAAGGTCTGCTTCAAGGCAGACAGCAAAACGCTAACATTCAAAAGGGACAGACGAACTTGCGAGCTGAATAAAAATAATAAAATATTGGAAAGCAAAATTTGAAGGGATAGAATCTGAGGATAGTAGAGTCACCATGGCTGGCATTTGTTAACGACGGACAGCAACATAGTGACAGTTTAACGGCTGGCGTAAAATTTTGAACTTGATGTAAAAGAAAATTCGTAAACACCAAGTTTTGAAGTGATTCTTTCTCACGACAGTAGACTCAGCATGGCAAGCATTCAAAACTTCTTTATCATGGATGGCAACACATTGACGATTAAAAGGCTGGCGCAAATTTTTTAGCTTGATGCAACAGAGAATTCCTAAACACCCGCTCTTTGAAATTTTAATCCCCTTCCAGCCCCATTTAGACCCCTTTTCACATTTTGGTTAATATAACCCGATTTCATTCGGGTGTACTGGGGCCACATTTTATAAGATGAGGAATTTTGTCCAAGAGGTGACGCCTTTCATTTGAGGAACAAAATAGTTGTGATGCAAACTTGTCAGCACCTTTAACATAGGTGTGCATATTTTCAGGTGAATCGACCGACTACGTAATGCACACATATATATATGTGTATATATATATATGTGTGTGTGTGTGTGTGTGTGCACGCATTATATATACAAATGTATACAAATGAGATATATATCTGTATAAATTAAATTAGAGATAAAACCACTAATAGGCAAATCAAACAGTGAAAAACCAAAAACAAAAATATAAAAAAAGAAAATATAACATAGAAAATATATCTATATATATAAAACTGTAGTTGTGTGAGTGTCTGTCCCCTTCGATTTAGATTCCTAACTACTCCCAAATTTTGCGTTGCAGTTTAACCAAATTCGGGTATCTTATAGTCGTGATTCATATCGAGCCCGTCTGGGTATTAGCACGCGTCTACGATGAGTGTACGATTTTAAAAATAATTTAACATCATTTTTTATTCCATTTTAATGCATATTTTTTCGTGTGTCGATGGCGGCGGAGTTGGCGTCCACGCTCACGCCTGCACCTGTTTTGCTTCTCCCCCTTCTTCCCTCCCTCGTGAAGCTGTGGGGAAGGGAGTGTAAGGAAATCAACGTCGTAATGTGTTGTGGAGGAGACCAGCGTTCTTTTAGAACAACGACTTCATGGCTTGAAGTCGCCAAAACAGAAATCGCAAAAAAAGCTGAAACAGATCCACAAAAACGGCAAAAACCGCCACACAGGGCAGGTTTCCTGTGCAAACAATTTGCACAACCGAATGTTTTAGTTGTTGCACAAATCTTTATATATAAAAGTAAGGTTGTGTGTCTGTCTCCTACGATTTAGATTCCTAACTACTCCGACATTTTGCGGTGCAGTGTAACCAAAACCGGGTATCTTATAGTCGTGATTCATATCGAGCCCTTCTGGATATTAACGCGCGTCTACGATGAGTCTACGATTTAAAAAAAAAATTACCATAATTTTTTATTCCATTTTAATGCATTTTTCGCTATTATATAAGGGAAGTAACTCTCTAAAAATGTCTACGATGAGTCAACGATTAAAAAAAAAATTACCATCATTTTTTTATTCCATTTTAATGCATTTTTCGCTATTATATAAGGGAAGTAACTCTCTAAAAATGTCTACGATGAGTCAACGATTTAAAAAAGAAATTACTATCATTTTTTATTCCATCTTTAATGCATTTTTTGCTATTTTTTTTGCTATAACTCACTAAAAATGCTTATATAGTTATTTCCCTTACAAACCCGAGCAACGCCGGGCGATACTGCTAGTAAAATATAAAATTGAAAACTTTAAATTATTTAAATTGAAAATGAAAATTATGAAATTATATTCATAATTTGTTTTAAAATATATATAACTATGAAAAAATATGAAAATGTTTAATATACATAAATACAGATATATATGCTTTGTATATATACATTATATATACATATTTATATATAGAACACACACACACACATACATTATATATACCTATTTATATATAGAACACACACACACACACACATACATTATATATACATATTTATATATAGAACATACACACACACATACATTATATATACATATT
>NC_043014.1:16213283-16217034 GCF_006345805.1 Octopus sinensis | reverse complement strand
TCTCTCTTTCTGTCTATCTATTTATCTATCTATCTATCTATCTGCCTATCTCTATCTATCTGTACACATGTATGCGTGTGTGTGTGTGTGTGCATGTGAGTGCGCGTATGCGTATGTGTGTGTGTGTGTGTGTGTTGCATGTGAAACAAAGCAGTAGTTGCGCTGACAGGTACAAGAATGATCTAGATAGGTAGGTAGATATATATATATGTATAGAGAGAGAGAGAGAGAGAGACAAAACGAAAGACGGGCAAGCAGACAGACATGCAGTAAGACTGACAGGCAGGCAGACATACAGGTAGGCAGGCATATAGACAGACACGCGGACAGACAGAGAGACAGACAGACAGACAGACAGACAGATAGATAGATAGATAGATAGATAGATAGATAGATAGATAGATAGATAGATAGATAGATAGATAGATAGATAGATGGATAGATAGATAGATAGATAGATAGATAGATAGATAGATAGATAGATAGATAGATAGATAGATAGATAGATAGACACAAAGGTAGATATTTATGTCTGTCTGTCTGTATGTATGTGTATGCATTTGTGCACACACACACACACATGCACGCACCCACGCACACAGAGTGTGCGAGAGGTATTTGAGGAGATTTGGTAAATCAACAAACAATTCTAATCTAGCAATAGCCAAATGTATTTTAATAAAAATGTCTGCTCATGGTTTCGATAACATTTCTTACAAGAGTATTCTATGAATACGACTTCAGATTCGACGACTGCTTCAATGCGAGACCGCGATTGTTGACATACCTACACTAAATGATCCTTTATTCATTTCGGACATCGTCTGGACAACGGCAGCCTTCAGTGAAAATATGGTGTTGTGAGGATGTCGAACAGTCTCCCTTTCAACAACGTTCCAAACATAGAAGTGTTCCTGGGATTTAAATCTGGAGAGTTTGAAGACCACAAGTTTGGTGTTACATGATCGTAAAGGTTGTCTGACTTCCGTTCATGGGTTACGTGGGTTTTGCGAGAAGGTGCTGCGTCTTGTTAAAACACGTACGACCTTCCACCTCGTACTTCATTCATCCGGTACCTAACAACTGTCTCCACTACCTCAATATATCCAGCAGCATTGATTCTTAGGATCATACGCGCACATACACAGACATAATTCACAAATATGTCCTCAAATACCTCTCGCACTCTGTGTGTATGTGTGTGGTGGGGTACATATGCATACATACATACATGCATATACATCTATCTATCTGTCTCCAGCACCTCAGCGTATCCAGTAGCACACTTACACATAAGCACACACGCTCGCATGCGCATACACACACATACAAACAAACAATCACATTTAGATAGAGAGAGAAAGAGACCCTGCTGAAGGATATGAGGTAGCGTGACCTTCGTTTCCAACAACATTTCTAAAACCTTCACAATTTCTGAAAACTTAGTCTGCATCTCTTTGGGGGCATCAGAACGATCAGTGCGTAACCATCTGTCGATTCTTCTCCTGTTAAACTTTTGGTTTTTGTCGAAATTTTTCCCATCGGAGAAGAACCAAAGCATTCCATGTTAGGGCAGGGTTTTTAACCTTGTTGAAAACCACTTGGCACGAATCAAACAGTTGACCTGTAACTTTACCTTTCCTCAGTACATACGACTTGTATCGAATATCCTCATGTACTACACTTTTTATTGTTCAGTCCGACACCTGAAGTTTTTTTTAGCAGTCATTGATTTCCGGGATCGTAATGTTTAGAACTTTGGATGAATTGCGGAGTCCTTATAGTATCTGAACATTTAGAATCTTCTTTTTTTATTTTTTATGTTTATAAATTTGTGTTGCAAGATTCCTTATGTAAAATCGTGTGTTGAAGCAGTTATTGTTATATTTTGGGAAGGTCATTTTTTTTCTTGCCAAATAAATGGAAAGTTTTCGTCACACACCTGTGACCTCTTCAGCGACTCTTCCATCCCACGTGTCTCCTCATGTTCTGTTAAGAATGGGCAAAACTGAACAGGAGAAGACACGTGGGATAGAAGAGTCGCTGAAGAGGTCACAGGTGTGTGACGAATGATTTCCAAACAATTAACATAAGATAAAATAACAATAATAAACGAGTGAAGAACGAATATCTAGTGCGTGTGTTTATTTGGCAGGAAAATAAAAAGGAAAAAATTGAATATAACAACATTTTTTTCTTTTCCTTTTTTTCTTTTTTTTTTTTTGTATGTTTGATGCAGTTGGAACATTCCCACCAGAGACTTTCGATTCCATCTGAATTTTGTTTACGAAAGATCTGGCACCATTTAGAAAGTTGGTAACTTCTAAATCCCTGTGTTCCACATGGCAACGATGACTGCATGTCTTTTCATTTCTTGTGTTAACTTTTTACCAGCCAAGGGGGATTTGAATACAATAAAATCCTTTTGATAAGTTTGAAGAAAGTAATATACTGATAAATGTCTTCAAATACCCCTCGCACGTTGTCTACACTCACACAAAAGGCACGCACACACGCACACACACGCACATGTACAGACGCACTCAAACACACACACGCACATATACAGACGCACTCAAACACACACACATGCAATCACATGTATATACACACACACGTATGTATACACGCATGTATACACACATGTATACACAGTCACACTTGTATATGCACACATGCACACACGCATGCACACACGATCACACACACACACACACACACACACACACACAGAGTGACACATGTACACACTCACAAACGCACAAACAATCACATACACACTCATACAGAAAGAGAGAGAGAGAGAGAGATTGGAGAGAGAAATAGTCAGCACCAAACAAGACAGGCAGCCATGCGAACAGACTGAAATACCGGCAAGGAAGAAAGAACAGTGAGATAGAAAAAAATAACGCGAGTAATGGGGTGAGGTGAAAAGAAGTAGGATAGAACTCTACAATAGAGACCTCAATAATAGAACCAGGGAGGTAATGTGATAAAATGAAAAACGTATAGTGAGCGAATGATGGAGAAAATTGTAGAGATAGAAAGAGGAAGAAGGAAGAAATTTGTGTATGATATCGAAATGTGTATGGTGGGAAGGCATTGGAAAATAATAAAAAGAAGGGGAGGCAAATTTTGATTAAGAGAAAAACGAATGATATATATATATATATATATATGTGTGTGTGTCTGTGTGTGTGTGTGCGTTTATTCACACACACACGTACACACACACACGCACACGCACGCACATATACAATAATAATTCTTTCTACGATAGACACAAGGCCTATATATTTATATATATATATATATATTGATTAAAATGGTAAGACAACAAAAGAATGAAAGAGACCTCGATATTATATAAATAGAGGAATTTATCAGTAAATGTAATATGTGACAATTATTCGGTAGCCATGATAAAACTCCGAGTTTCGTATGCGAGTGGAAATCCACGCCGCCATCTGCATCCACCTCAGCATCCGAAACTCAGAGTTTATTACAGCTACCGAATAACTCTCACATATTACATTTACAGATATATATATATATATATATATATATATATATATATATATATATATATATATAATATGGGGTAAATGTCGAACGATGGAAATGAATGCTCAACACCGCATTGGTGGATATAATTCCTTTATTTGTGAATTAAGGCTACCATTAGTTTCATGTAAGAAAAGTAGGAAAATATCATAGTGTCTTAATTTTTCTACCCGACCACATGAAGAAA
>NC_043014.1:16168283-16208283 GCF_006345805.1 Octopus sinensis | reverse complement strand
AAAGTGGCTGTTGCATTCCAAATCCAATTTGATTTTTGGTATCCAAGATAACAATCTCTTTCCCCACTTCTTTCTTTGTCTCTTTCTTTCTCTCCCTCTCTTTTTATGGTTGTTTTAATCTCTCCTCACCTTTCTCTCTCTCTATCTATCTATCTATATACCTATCTCTATCTCTCTCTCTATCTATCTATCTATCTATATATATATATACCTATATCTCTCTCTCTATCTCTCTCTTAATAAACTTTATGCCATTCTAGATAAGCTTTACAGCTGTTTCGATTATTCTGTTCTTCATGGATTTCCTGCTTTGGTGAGATATAGTATTCATATAGAATGGTTGATGTAATACTCCATAGAGTTAACTACATTGTTTGCCACCGATATGATAGTTTTATTTCGAAAGTATTTTATTACTTTCTCCTTGAGTAGAACCATATACTGTAGCATCTGAATCAGCCAGATAACGTTGCATTTTCTCATTGAGGTCACCGACCGTGGCCTTCTCCTCATTATTTTCTGGCACATATTCTATGACTTTCATAAAGGAATCTGCTTGTACATCAAATTCTAAAACGTTTGGCAGTTATATCAAGTAGATATTTCTCAGGTATTTGCTTACCAGTTCTGAAGTTTATACCACAATGTCTAATGATAAACAGCATTTATTGCATGTAGATCAGAGATAAAAAATCTATCTGTAATTTTACCTTAAGACACCGGTCATTCTGTTTCTTTTCCATACGTATTCTAGGACCGTAGTTTGGAGAAGGGATCCTTTCTTTTGTTCTATAATAAATTCTTCCTTTTCTGTAAAAGATACAATTCTTCTTGTCAAACTATTTAACAAATCCTAGTTTATGTTTCTGAGCCTTTAAAGACTCCTGTCCTTTTCTATGCCTTTGAGCCTCCATACTAGGTGGTTTACAGTATTCCTTTCGACACTGTCCGTGTACTTCTTGTTTACGTAAGCACTGTTGCTGTCACAATACCTCTTATTTCACTTGCTTTTAGGATACGCATCTATTCGTTGCAGGTTTTTCACTTGCTTCATTTAACAATATAAGTTTACTGTATGAGGAACGATGAATTCATCCATCTTTATTGTTTCCCCCATGTTTACCTTTTTGTTGGTTATAGTGAAAAGAAAATACACCCAGCAATTTTTCTTTATCTTTTATCGTTTACTTCTTTCAATCATTGAACTGCGGCCATGCTGGGATCATCACCTTCAAAGGTTTAAGCGAAGAAATAGACCCTAGTACATTTTTTTTAAGTATGGTGCTTATTCTATCGGTCTCCTTCACTGAAGTGCTAATTTACGAGAACCTAAACAAACCAACATCGGTTGTCAAGCAGCAGCAGGAGGACAAACACAAACATAAACACGCGTGCGCACGCGCGCGCGCACACACACACACACACACAACACGACTGGGTGCTGAAAAGTTCCTGGCTTTGGGTAAAAATACAGGAGAATCAGTTAATAATGATTTTATTCAACATATCCCCTTTTCAGATTCACACACTTATCGCGCCGGTTCTTCAGTTTTTCTAAGCCCTGTAAAAGAACTCGGAAATTGGGCTTCCAACCAGGTCTTTCGCCAAGAATTTTTCAGCACTCCTTCGTATATATTTTTATCGTTTATCTTTTACTTGTTTCAGTCTTTAGAATGCGGCCATGCTAGGGCAACGCCTGGAAGAGCTTTTAGCCGAATAATTCGACCCTAGTACTTAATTTCTGTTAAGTCTAGTACTTCTGCTAACCTTCTCTTTTACCGAACCGCCAAGTTACAGGGACGTAAACACACAAACACTCGTTGTAAGCGGTGGTGGGGAACAGACACAGAGACACACACACGCACACATATAATCTTCAATAGAGCATATATTCGAAAAAGAAGCACACTTTAAAGTTAGAGCAGTAGTGTATTCACATACTGTTAAATATATGTCCGGTCATTGAGAGACCAATGATTTTGCATCCATGAAGCGCTTAGCTGTATAGACGACTCGTCAGTCTCCAATGGCCGCGGGCATATGACCTCTCTTCAAACTGGAGATAGAAAACCGTTACGGTCAGTTAATTTTTAAACAAAAGAATATTATATACTGAATGAGGCTTAAATGGGATGGGTTGTCGCCCTTAGATCGACCCAGTCAAAAAAAATATTATGGTCCTAATAGACGAACGGGGAATCCCACGCCTGTAGCAGGTAGCGTTTAAAATGCGGCCAGAGGCTAAAGATCTCGTGTCTGAAATTTAAGAGAATTCCCGAGTCAAGCGAGTTTTTAAGGATCCTTGCTCGGTCTTCTATGCAAAGCCTGCATTACCCGCTCCCTTAAGTCCTCTTCCTCTTTACAACGCAAACTCTTTACCGATACACAACCATAAAATCTCTAACAGGTCCTTACTCTTCAGGAGCGGGCGATGCAAGTTATTTCATATTTTCACTACACTATTAATTTGTCTTCCATTTAAGACCCGCTTAAATTTGTTAATAAATACAGTGCATCCTGTACTTCTCTCTCTCTCTCTCTCTCTCTCTCTCTCTCTCTCTCTCTCTCTCTCTCTCTCTCTCTCTCTCTCTCTCTCTTCATGTGTGTGCTTGTGTGTGTGAGTATGTTTACGTCTATCTGTAAATACTGATCTTGCAAGCTACCTATCTAATTACATACTTTATTGACGCTAAGAAAGAAAGTGAATAGCCCGCCACCAATCCAACTCTCCAAAATGTCAACAACAAAGATTTACAGACGTACACAGCTGAATCTTGTATTTCATAACTTTCCTTAGATAAAACATTACATTTACTGTTCTTCAACCTTATCCAACATCTAGAATGTTTTTCCTTCTCTACTGATATCGATCTAAAACTGCATATCTCTATAATATTGCAGTAGTTAATTGTTATCGCCATATTAATATGGCAATCTTATAGATTTCTTTTAGAGAGACTTAGTAATTTTAATATTTCTATTATTGCAGTAGTTGTTTTTATTGTTGTTGTTTTTAGTCTCAGTTCCTCCCTCATTATGCAAACTTTTGATTAAATACGGTCAAGTCAGGACCATTCCATCTATGTTTATGATATAACACAACAAGGGCAACATTAGTCCTTTTTTTAAACGATGGGAAGTGATTTGAGAGAGTTTTAGCTGCTATTTGTAGCTGGTCCACAAACAAATAGTTGTCTTTTCTTTAGCTCGTTTTTCTAAAGTTATCGTTGTTAATCATTCCAAATTCACACGTCGTTGTTCTATTTTTATACTCCATATTGTAATCCTATAACATCCACTCCGGTATAGCAGTATAGTTAATTGGAAAGTAAGACACGACTATCTATGACCGACTACTGCCGACCGTTCGACGTCACAGTATTTGTAACGACTATACATACTACTCGTCACGTAGGAGGGGTGTTCCATTATTATTATTATTATCCCCATAACATCTCCCCTTTTAATTTTTTTCTCTCAGGTAGTGTAATTTTATTTCTTTATATTAATAATTTTTACATCACCCCACCTCCCTTTATTAGTCTTTTTTTTAATATTTTTTCATTTGACATCCACCTCCAGGAACTTCGTACATTTTCTTTTTTATTCACTTGTGCGTCTGGGTTCAATTATTTGTAGTGGCGTTAGTACTTGAAAAGTATCATATGACCATTCCATTCGTTCTTCCATTCTTTTGAGTTCGCTCTCAACGAACCTTTTTATTTTAATTGGTTCATGTGTCTCTTGTGTACTCTTTTTCTTCCTTTAACCAAGTATAACCTTTTTCCTATGCGTTTGGTAATCACGCCATCTTACGAACTTTGCTTTCCGATCTTATAAGCCCTAACAAATACATCTTTACCAATTTTAAGATATCTTGCTGTATTATCCATTTCAATTTTCCTTTTCTTACCAGGTAGTAATTATCGAAGACTGATTTATTTTCCTCGAAAACATCAGCTCCGCTGGTGTCATACCTGCTGGTGTGTTTGGATTTGGTGTTACTCTGTATACTCTTAGCAATTGTTGTAGCACTATCTCATCCGTGACTTCCTTATTCGACTCTCTTAGAGCTTTCTTGAACGTATCGACAAAACGTTCTGCTTGTCCGTTAGATCTGGAATGGTATGGCGCAGTAGCTATGTGTTCTACAGCGAACGTTTTACAAAACTTTTTAAACTCAATAGACACAAATTGCTTTCCATTGTCAGACACTATCGTGTCTGGGACAACAAATCTCGCAAATAGCTCATGTAGAAAATTTATCGTAGTTGAGGAGCTTGGCTTTTTTACACTTAAAAATTTCTGGCTATTTAGAGAAACTATCAACTACCACTAAGTAATATTAACCGTTTAAGGGACCAGTGAAATCGATGTGTAGACTCGACCGCGGTACATCTACTTTTGGCCAAAGTTCACTTTTTATCGTCGGTAATTTTGCCCTTAGAGCACATCCTCTGCAGCCTTTCACTAAATTTCCGATTCCTCTATCCCTTTTAGGCCAGTACACGTAGCTACGTATTAAAGCTTTCATCTTCAAATTACTAAGATATCCAACATGAAATTCCCTCAACATTTTTTTTTTCAGTGTTTCAGTTATTATTACTCTCTGTGCATACATCAGTACATCATCACAAATTGAATATAGGCTCACGTCTTGGTTTCGTCTCACACCAATCCTGTTCCTATTTACTTTTCCTGTCCACAGTATTCTTTTCATTTCTGTTATGTATTTGTCCTTTTCTGCATTTCATTTTATGTCTTCTAGGGTTACCGGTAATTTGCGTATAACATTTCACATTACATTTTTTATTTCTCCTTTTGATCTTAATGCTGTGATTACCGTATCTTCGAATGGCTTGCAATGTTTTGGTATCGGTCTGGACAAACCATCTACATGCTCTTTTTGGCGGTAAATATTCCATTTTATAGTCATAATTCAATAACGTAGTGCCCCATCGCTGTAGTTTATTCGCTGTGTGTGTTGGCATTCATTTTTTTAGAACCGAATGTTGCCAGTAGTAGACGATGATCCGTTTGTAAACAGAAACTTCTTCCGTGACTAAACCTATGGAATTTTTACACACCGAATATGATTGCTAAAACTTCCTTTTCTATTTGACTTTAGTTCCTTTCTGCTGGTAATAACGATCGTGACGCATGAGCTATTGCCTTTTTACTCCCATCGTCATATTAGTGCAGAAGCATGGCTTGTGTTTGGAATGAATCGACATAGGTACTTATTCTATCAGTCTCTATTACTAAGCTACATAAACGTAAACAAACCAACACCGGTTGTCAAGCTGTGGTGGGAACACACACACACAGAGTATATATATATATATATAATATATATATATATATATATATATATATATATATATATATATATATATATATATATATATATATATATAGGCGCAGGAGTGGCTGTGTGGTAAGTAGCTTGCTAACCAACCACATGGTTCCGGGTTCAGTCCCACTGCGTGGCATTTTGGGCAAGTGTCTTCTGCTATAGCCCCGGGCCGACCAATGCCTTGTGAGTGGATTTGGTAGACGGAAACTGAAAGAAGCCTGTGATATATATATATATATATATATATGTGTGTGTGTTTGTGTGTCTGTGTTTGTCCCCCTAGCATTGCTTGACAACCGATGCTGGTTAGAATAAGTACTGGGCTTACAAAGAATAAGTCCCGGAGTCGATTTGCTCGACTAAAAGGCGGTGCTCCAGCATGGCCGCAGTCAAATGACTGAAACAAGTAAAAGAGAGTAAAGAGTAAAGAGTAAAGAGAGTAAAGAGTAAGAGTAAAGAGTAAAGAGTAAAGAGTATATATATATATATATATATATATATATATATATATATATATATATATCAAGGATATATATATATCAAGGATATATATCCTCTTAAAGAGATATCAGCATCCAAGTTCCCTGGTTTTATCCAGTATATCACTAGAAAACCAAAGATGTTAGCTTCGCATTGATGGATACGGGTATACTATTTTTTATGTATGAGAAAAAGAAAACGAAGAAATTGACATGTAGACATCAATTTATTAGAACATAAAACAATTCTGAACAATATCAAACTCACTTTCACCTTAAATTAAATTAAATTTTATTATGAAAATTTAATTTAATTTAATTTAATTTCTCAAATTGATTTAATTGAGCATGGAAACAATTGTAGGTGAAATTGAGTTTCATGTTGTTCAGAATAGAATTATGTTCTAATAAACTGATGTCTATATGTCAATTTCTCCGTTTTCTTTTTCTCATATATAAATATATATATATATATATATATATACAATGGGCTTCTTCCAGTTTCCGTTAACCAAATCCATTCACAAAGCTTTGGTCGGCCCGCGGCTACAGTCGAAGATACTTGCCCAAGGTTCCACGCATTGAGACTATACTCGGAACTATGTCGTTAAGAAGTAAGCTTCTTACCACACAGCGACGCCGGCGCCTACATTGTTTACATCTTGGCTTGTACTAATTTTATAGACCATGGACGTATGAAATGAAACATTGAATTTGGCAAGATTCGATCTTGAAGCTTATAGTGATACAGAATGATGATATGCACCTTCGTATGTGCATTCCAACAACATTCATAGAATGTGCATGGCAAGAACACTCGCGGCTGTTGTTATCGTCGTCGTAGTAGTCGTTGTTGCTGTTGCTGTTGTTGTTGTTGCTGCTGCTATCGTTGTTATTGTTGTTGCTGCTGTTGCTGTTTGTTTGTTTGTTTATTGAGCGAAGCGGTCTTCGTCCCAGTGGGAGAAGTCCGAAACGTGGTCCTTTGCTATTCATAAGACCCGCAGAAGACAAAACAGGTCAACCCCCGACACCGAGAGCATCGACGGATGGATGAATGCGCATCCAGGCTCAGCGGTTGCGTAGGAAGTCGGGGACAAGAAACAGGAAGAAAGAGTGAGAGAAAGTTGGAGCGAAAGAGTACAACAGGGGTCGCCACCACCCCCTGCCAGAGCCTCGTGGAGCTTTAGGTGTTTTCGCTCAAACACACAACGCCCGGTCTGGGAATCGAAACCACGATCCTCCGACCGCGAGTCCGCTGCCCTAACCACTGGGCCATTGCGCCTCCACTTGCTGTTGTTGCTGTTGTTGTCGTTATTGTTGTTGTCGTCGTTGTTGTTGTTACAACAACGAGATCCAGAGTTCGAACACACTGCATGGAATCTCCGGCAAATGGCCCTTAGGCAAACCACTAGTCGACCCAAGCCTAGGGTGGATTATTTATATTCGTCACTCAAAGATTCGGCCTTGACATGCACTGCGTCACTCGGATACAGCTTGTGGATTACTTTAATGATACACGTGTCTGCGGAATACTCAGCCACGTTCATTCCGTATCAGAGAGCAGGTATTTCAGGTAATTGAAGAACTGAATACTGATCGTCGAAACCGATGGAGATCCATTTCCATCCCCTAGCACTGTCCAATGTTACTTTTCCCCCATTTTAAAATGGGAATGTGCTATTTTAGTGAGAATGAGCTGCTATTTCTAACAGGACGATCGACAGAGATCCATTTCCATCCCCAGTGTCCAATGTTTCTTCTCCCCATTTTAAGATGAGTGTTATTTTAGAGAGATTTAGCTGCTATTTCTAGCAAGTCGATCGACAGTGTTAAACCTCGTTTGAGGTCAATTTTAGTTTACCATAATCATAACATTTACTTTTGGTTTTTGATTTTGTTTCTTACACTAACAGCAATGATCATGGACTTGGGAGTACAGAGGAGGCAAAACACAATTACGTAACGTTCGTGTCTTCCTCGAGTCGATGGTCAACGTTTTGTATATCGATTTCTTACTTAGGTACAATAGTACAAATTGAAGTGTACTATAAATGCACAACCGCTGACGATCACTTCCGATGGCAAAACATTGTGAATACATAGGTAAATGGTTAAGAAATTCGATTCGCAACCACGTGGTTCCGAGTTCAATCACACACACATACACAGACACACGCACATACACGCACACAGACAAACACACACACACACACATATACACACACAGATAGATGTTGCGTGTACACACATGTATGCACACATCCACACGCATACGCACACATACACACGCAAACACGCTCGCGCGCGCGCGTACTTACATGGTACGTATGTGTCTGTCTCCGTACCGATGTTTATACGTTTCCATTTATATCCCGTACCCTAGCGGTTCGAGAAATAGAAATCGACAAAATCAAAAAAATTGCAAATTGGAAAAGAAGTATTGTAGTCGATATGGTCGGATAAACTTTTAAAGGCAGTGCTCCAGCATGGTCACAAGCTAGTTGTTGAAACCAGTAAAAGAACAAAAGGAATGCATTGTTAAAATTGAGTTTCTACGGAGTTTTAAAAATTTTTTTTCTTATTATTTGCGCCCTAAGAGAACTGAAGGAGGTACATTGCTGGCCTCTCTGTACTTGTATCGTTGTTACTATTTTATCGATCGCTTTAAGGCGGCGAGCTGGCAGAATCGTTAGCACGCCGGGTGAAATGCGTAGCCGTATTTCGTCTGCCGATACGTTCTGAGTTCAAATTCCGCCGAGGTCGACTTTGCCTTTCATCCTTTCGGGATCGATAAATTAAGTACCAGTTACGCACTGGGGTCGATATAATCGACTTAATCCGTTTGTCTGTCCTTGATTGTCCACTATGTTTAGCCCCTAGTGGGTAGTAAAGAAATAGGTATTTCGTCTGCTGCTACATTCTGAGTTCAAATTCCGCCGAGGTCGACTTTGCCTTTCATCCTTTCGGGGTCGATTAAATAAGTACCAGTTTCGTACTGGGGTCGATAAAATCGACTTAATCCGTTTGTCTATCCTTGTTTGTTCACTCTGTGTTTAGCCCCTTGTGGGTAGTAAAGAAATAGGTATTTCGTCCGTCTTTACGATCTGATTTCAAATTCCACCGAGGTCGATTTTTGTATTTTATCCTTTCGGGGTCGATAATATAACTTTCAGTTGGACACTAGGTTCGACGTAATCGACTTACCCCTGCCCACGAAGTTGCTGGCCTGGTGTCAAAATGTGAAACCATTATTATATCGATCGCAGAGGATTGAGCAACACAGTTGACCTAGGTAGTATTAGAGCTCGTAACCTAGAGATACGACAAAATACGTCCAACACTTTTAATGCCGCCGCTCTACTGATTCTGCCAACAAATGGTCTACAAGTGTAAATCGAGACATATTTCTACTTTCTATGTGAAAAGAAAACTAAATAAGGCTGAACAGTTGACGTAAACTTTCCAATCGTATATTTCATAATCTCAGCTACCGCAATTGGCCTCTACTTGAAACTAATGTCGATAAGAAACGGAGATTGATAAAAAGTCTGAGTAGAACGACCAGAAGAAACAATAATCTATAATAGCCTCCTTAATTTCGTGTGTTGTCTACTTGTAAGGTAAATCTACCTTATCTGAAGTAATATTCGACCATCTCGTTCAACAAACACCTGGCTTAACAACTACCTATCCTTTGCTTCAAATTCACGTCACTCCAATATAAATCGTGAAGAAGGGGTGAAATTAGGTTTAAAATTGCATAAGATGTCAGCTCAGGTTTCCTCTTATCCACCTAATTGTTGATATGACTCAATCATACTTTGCATTGGCTCTTCTCTCTCTTAATCTCTTCTCTATCTCTCTATCCTCTACCGCCTTGTGTCCATTTCAAATATATTACACTTTTCGTGCATTCATCTCATGTTTTTCACCGCCTCTAAAGTATCATCAGTTACGAATTCATATCTGAAACACTCACATCTCAGCGAATAAATGCGAATTACTGTACGTGTGTCTGCAGGGCTCCATGACTAATATACCCAGGGTTTCCAACTTCCACCTCACATGCACACACACATACAACACATGCACATACATACACACACGCACAGTACGTGCACACACACGTGCGCGCATGAATGGTACATATTTGGTATCAGGATAATCCGAGGAATGTTTCTATGCTACTGTTGTCCTCCAGCCGGCGGCGCAACTTCAGACAAATCTTTAGCATCTTACGACCAACAAAATACTGAGAAGTATAACAATGGAAGCAGAAGTACAGAGCCACAAGCGCGATAACGGTTGGCGAATTATTTTTAACCTATTCAGAAATTGGATGACAAACAATGAAAATAGTTCCAACGAGTTTTGGAACTCCTTTAAACTTTTACATATATTTCGGTAGCAAAGCATTTTTGTTGGATAGGGGTCGTTCTCGTGGCTATCCCGCGAGGTCGAGGACAATGGTCTTTGATTTTTTACTTCGTTTTTTTTTTTAATTGATGGATCCTGAGGTAAATGATGAGTCCAATTTTTGCTCAGAAGCTCCTTCCACAAGTGGGATAGGTGGTTTCGGACAGAAGGTCCCTTCTTTGTCAGTCTTTTCTGCTCCTTTTCTTTTCTTCTTGCTCAGCAGCCCCACTGGTCCCAGAAGTTGTTACTCTGAATAGGGATACGGTACATCTGAGTAGCAGTTTTGTTATTGAATAAATTTTTTCCCTTCACATAAAAGCCATGGAACATTTAACGACACTCAGTTTTCTCATACTGAGCTCAAGAAGAAAAAGTTCTTTAGCATTATGTGCTAACTTAAGGCGGTGAGCTGGCAGAATCATTAGCACGATGGTCAAAATGCTTAGCGGCATTTCGGCCGTCTTTACCTTCTGAGTTCAAATTCCGCTGAGATTGACTTTCATCCTTTCGGGTCGATAAAATAAGTACCAGTTACACACTACCGCGAACTTGCTGGTCTAGTGCCAAAATTTGAAACCAATATCTTGAGCTAACTTAATTTTCTTTCAACTTGTATTTAAAAATCAAATTGAAATTCGCGAACGAAAACCTATTTGCATTGAAACGGCCTTGGAAGAGTTGTTACGTAACGATATGAAACCAAAAATAAAATGTGGCAAAGCAAGATCGGAAGAGAGAACAAACGAAGGTTCTTGAAGATCGGGTGAAGTTTTGATTCAACAAATTTTCGCAATATAAATTATATTGATGCAAATAAAGAACTAATGATATTACCCTCATTTTATAGGTTCTTCGATTCTACAGTTTTAATTTCGGCTAAAGACCTAACAGCGTTCCAAACGAAGTAACCAAAAGTCTGCTCTGAGAGTGGCGTTTTGACTGGTGTACACATATACACATATGTAAACATAAACGCATGTGTATGTGTGTGTGTGTGTGTCTATCCGTTTATTCGTTTCGGTCATTTGAGTGCAGCCATGCTGGGGTACCAGCTTCAAGAACTTTAGTCGAACGAATCTACGCCAGGATTTTTTTTGTTTTTTTTTTTGTAAAGCCTAATACTTATTCTGTCCGCTCTTTCGCCGAACTGCTTAGTTAGGCTGACATAAACACACCAACATCGGTTGTCAAACGGTGGTGAGAAATAAACAGACACTAACACACACACACGCACACACACACACACACACACACACACACACACACACACACACACACACACACACACACACACACACACACATATATATATATATATATATATCATATTCGTAAGATACATATATAGGGTAGCGAATATTCTTAGAAATATCACTACTAGTGGCCTAGCGTGTATAAATAGTCAATAGACAACATATTCTCAATATTAAATAGTGTACATTTAAACACAAAAGAAAACTACCTTTAACAGGTAATTTTACACGCTTGTTCGACTAAAGGCGGTGCTCCAGCATGGCACCAGTCAAATGACTGAAACAAATAAAAGAATAAAGAACATATATATATACACACATTCATACATACATACACAGGATAGTGATCAAAGAAGATCGAAACCGCGGTCTTTCATTTCAGTCATGTTCCTCTTCACGTGTTATAACCTCAGTATTATTTAAGGACAGGGCTATATTCTATATTTATAATTAATTAATTCAATAGAGAATTAATTTGATGTGCTCAAGGTCTGATACATAATTTTCCTCGTACACTTCGTGCCAAATCTATACCAACATATAATCTATTCCAGTTATATACAGACAAAGAAGGGATATGCACGAATTAGATACCCGTCTGCACTTTTTAAGGATTATAATAAAAGAATTATATTTGTGCTTGTATATACACGCTCGCGCACACAGGTATGTATGTATGTATGTATGTATGTATGTATGTATGTATGTATGTATGTATGTATGTATGTATGTATGTATGTATGTATGTATGTGTGTGTGTGTGTGTGTGTGTATGTATGTATGTATGTATTATGTATGTATGTATGTATGTATGTATGTATGTATGTATACTGAAAGTGAGAGTAAGAAAGAATTAACTCCTATGCTGCATGTGATGACTAATGTTTCCCTCCAAGTATTTTGTGGCAAGAAGGGTGGGAGCCGCTTAAAGTAAGCTCTTTATCTTGATAACAATGAATGCCTGAGCTGGCATAGAGATCCGTGAAAGTGGAATAACTTTTCACGAATATAAATATCAGCTAGACTTCCTTTCGGTTTTCTAAGATTTGTAGGATAGTTTCTACAGGTATCAAAGGAATCATGAAGTGACGTTCTTCAGCTGAATTCGAATTCTAGTCTTAATGAGTCTTCATGTGCTATGAGTCTTAATGTGTCACGAGTCTTAACTTGCCATTAGCCTTGATAGGTTGTTTCCAATGACCGATGTTTCCCTAGAATCTTACCAATATCTGTCATCTCTTGAATTTATATTTAGATAATTTCAAATGCGTAGCTATCTGATTTCAAAAGAGGACAAATTGTTGGAGCACGGATGGCTGGAACTCCAATCGCTAAAGCTGCTGATTTGTTTAATGTTTCGAAAGGTACAGTCTCTAATGTGATGTTGGCATGCCAAAACCAAGGCAAAAACCAGTTCTGGCGAGCACAGTTCCTGACGGAATGCAAAGCTCGCAGAGAAGGGCCGGAGAATAGTGTAACGTATTGTGTTAAAAATACTATTGAACTGTACAGCAGCAACAAAAATTACAGCAGAGTTAAATTACCATCTTGCCAACTTTGTGTCAACCAAAACTTCATGGTGAGCTTCATAAAGCTGGATACCATTGGAGGGTTGCAATTGGAGGGCTGCAATCGCTAAACCTTTCTGAGCCCATCAACATTTGTAAACGGAAAACAAAACGAATAGAAGTGGCTCGTGGCACAATGGAACAGTGTCGTCTTTTCTGATGAATCATCTTTCACTTTTTCCCCCACTTCGGGGCGATTTTATGTCTAGAGACAACCTAAAGAAGCCTTCAACCCTAACTATTTAGTCCCTAAAGTGAAGCATAGAGGTGGTTATGTGGTTGTTTTGACAGCCATATGACTGTATTCTCTTGGCCCTTGAGTTGTCCTACATATCTGTTAATGCTAAAGATTATTTTAGTATTCGAGATATTTACGTTCACTGTATGGTACAAACATTGTTACCTGAAGGCGTGCAAGACAGTTTCTCTGTCACGCCTGCACCTCGGGCATGTCAGCGAGACGGCACTTCCGTGCCTTGACAGCTTGTCTCGAACAGGCAAAGCCGAACGGTAGCACTGCCAATTAGCACTGGTAGCACTGGTAATTATCCAGATACCCCGGCCCGAAAGTTCTCCTGAACAGGTTGATCAACTGATTTCCATCGAAGCTCAGGGTCTTCCCCAGGACATCGTCTGGCATAAATTCCACTAAACCGCTATAGAAATCCGCAGTTGAACTCCTGTTGTCGGTATTGCCCGCCCGAGAGAGTAGCTGGTCTGCCTGCTGGCATTCCAATTGCCAATCTCCCAGCCTGGGTCTTCGTTTGATCCATGGACCAATATCCACAAAAGACGTCAACTGTGGAAGATAGAACCTTACATGCCGTGACCACAGCTGCTCTCCATCCAGGTAAAGCCAGAGATGCCTCAACCTTAACGCGAGTCTTCGCATCTTCAGCCAAGGCATCCCTAGCCCACCCTTTAGCGGCTTTTGGCAGCAGACAGAGCGCTTCACAAGTGGCTTTCCTCCCTTCCCAAAAAAACGGAAAAGGATTCTTTCCAACTTGTTCAGCGACAAATCGGGGCAAGGCACAAGGGTCAGGCGGTAGGCAATGACAGATGCTATGAACATCTGCACCACCTCCGCCCTACCTAGCAAGGATAACGCCCGCCCAGACCAGGTCTGGGTTAGGGCAATCACCTTGCCCGTGACCTCGCTCCAATCAATTCTTCTCTATCTGGAGGTCTTGACCGAACCAGACCCCTAGCAACTTAACCGGACCTTCCGTCCCTCACCTCACGACGTTATTGGACGACATCGACTTGCCCCACCAGGTGCCGAGTTGCAAGCCGACTGACTTGTCCTCGTTAGCCTTTGCTCCTGCCACCGCCTCGTATCCTTTGCTGGCATTTTCCACACAAGGAAGCTGCCCTTCTTCGTACACGATGATGGGGATGTTATCCGCATACACAGTAGCTCCCCTTCTACATCACAGATCATGCATCACGCCCCATAATGCCTCCAACTTACGTAGAAATGGCTCAAGAACCAATACATACAAAAGCGGTGACAGGGGACATCCCTAGTGTACTGAGGGTTCAATCTTGAACGGTTTTGAAAAAAAATTTCACTCGGACGATAGACTCGATGTCGCTGTACAAAGCAGCAATCTAACCGCGAAAGTCGGGCCCGACCCGGCCTTTCCAGGTATTGCCACCAGGTACCGATGGTCGATCCTATCAAATGCTTTAGACTGGTCTAAATGTACCAGTGCCCCACCTTTGCCAGAAATTTTTCCAACCCTCTCTAAGGAGTAGCGTATAAGATGGAGATTGTCGCGAGTTGACCTGGTCGGGATAGCGCTAGTTTGCACCTCCCTGACAAGTCTGTCCACGACACGCACCAACCTTTTGTGAGGGGTCAGGTGTATGTTTATTCACAGGAGTTTGGGCCTTTACATTATCTTCCTTTTTTCCTGCGTCGCAGTCAACCCTTTCGTGGCATTTTCAGCCACATTTCAAACATGAATTTTGAGGGCCACGTCGTCGCCCACGAGCACTCAGTCAGGAATCCCTTCTAGGTCATCTGATGCCGCTTGAATGATGGCCGCAATGCTCTGCCCAAGCTAATATTGTTGGGAAGAGCGTGTTACTTGTAGGATATTCATTTTATATTCCCTGTTAAATAACAGGGTGGCCATCACCCACGCGGCATCAACCTCCGGCAGTACCTCTGTCACCCTAACGCGGGACGTGCGTCGCCCCATATAGGTTGGCAGAAGCACCACTTCTTTTGACTTCAACGGGCTGACCGAGTGCTCGCGAACCATCTCTGTTGTTTTGAATCTAGCCTCTATTGTGCCAAATTTTCTTCCTCTTGTTATGTAACTAATATCTTTCCATATGGATGCCAGGTATTTTTCTACTTTATTCTGTTCCATATGTTTCATCATTTTTCCTCCGGGCAGAACGTTTTGAAAATGATTGTTGCTTTTTTTAATCTCTTCTGTTATGTTCGTTAGAGGTGATATTTTTACCTCACCCTCTTCCTCTGTCATTCTTTTAAACATTTCCGGGAGTTCCCCCTATGGGATCTCCAGACATTTCATTTGTACTGCGTCGACCACCGCAAAGCCTTTGGTGACTTGTTTTGGAGGCTTGTTAGCCTCCAAAGCATCATTCTCTTCCAGAGTGCATGTTTCTCTTGTTATCTCCACCGAGATTTCGAACAAAAAAAAACACAGTTCCAAAAATTTTTCTTTGGCAATCAATAAGTTCAAATCTCAGGGGAGGGATGCAGCTTAATGAAACCAAAAACGGCTGAAAAAACAGTTCTTTTTTCCAAAAGAAAAATTTTAGGCTTCTGTTCTCTTGTTTTTCTGTTCAAAAATGACTTCCTCTCAAGAGGAACAACAGTTCGAATCCCACCCCCGTCTGGGGGCGGTGTGCAGTTCAACAATGCCTGCAAAGGCTAAATTATAAAATGTACTCCGTTAAAGAATCCAAAACAAATGCCAAATACAGAAATTTCACTATTCCCCGGAATACCGAGAAATAAATAGTCCCACAAAGCCTGCAAACAGTTCAAAATAGCAAATTTCAACAATAATTCTCAACAACAGTTTACAACAAATAACAGAGTTTCAACAATAAAAGCGATAACTCACAGGGGGCAAAGAAAATACGACCGAAGTTTTCAAACCGGAAGCAAGCTTCTTTATTTCATGAAATTGGCCATGAAGGCCGCACATAGAAGAGACAGTACAAGGTGGGGACAAATAAAAAAACAAAACGAATGGAGAAGATGAATTTAATATAATGAAAAAATGGAATGAAGCCGTTCGGCCCTACCTCCGAGCGACTTCATTCAACCTGTTAATACAACTTCTTTTCTTTTTTTTCAGACACTGGTTTAAAACACTATTTGTGACACAGTTTGCAACAACTAGTTTCCAATTTTACTCAAAAAGTTTGTTATATTTTTTTTAATATCAAAACAGCTTACCTGTTCTGGTATTGTGCTGGTGTCTATCCTCTTGACCATAGTCTATCCTCTTGACTCATAGTCACAGTCTTCCTCATAATCCTTTAATCTTGGAAGGCACCCCGAGCATGCCATCACACAGCACATGTACCCGGTCCACCCCCTTCGCTCTTGTTATATCCACTTTTATCACTCTATTCCATAAGTTTACCTCATTATCAAGTTTCTCATTTCCTCCAACGTACAGTATAACATATTTTTCATTACCGGGCAAGGGTGGGGAAATTTGGGGCTCCTGTGTGTTTGTGCATGTCTTTATGTTAAGTGGGGCATGGAGATGGTTGGTGTCTGTAGGGATTGGTTGGGGCAGAGTAGGTGAGGGTGGAAGTCAGGTAGGTGTGGGATGGAAGTCGTCATTTATAACGTGTACTCTTTTTCTTTTTCTTTTTTCTTCCCAGCCGCTTCCCATCCGTTCCTTTCCTCGTTCACTTCCTCCTCCTCGACGCTGGTAGTGGTTTTCGTCGGTGTAGTCTCAATTTCCCTCTCGTTCTCTTGTTTCTCTTTATCCTTCGCGAGTGGTGTAGGACAGTCTGCTCTAATGTGGCCTGAAAGGCCACATTTATAGCACCGCGGGATCCTTCCTTCCACTCTAACTCTTAGTGTTGCCTCTGCGACAGTGATGGTCTCGATCATCTTTTCAATGTCTTCCTCTGCAACGTGTTCAGCCATATCGAGGCTTTGTCATTGCCAGGTCCTGTGGGGCATTCTTGCTGCCTGGAGGACCACCACCTTCTCCTACATGCCTAACAGTATGGTTGCCACCAGCCAGGTTACATCTACTTCTGGGGGTATTTCCTCTACCCTAACCCTGGAAGTACGTCTCCCAAGGTATACGGGTAGAAGTACCACTTCGTCCGTTCTCAGCGGTGTAATAGAAAAGTGCAGCCTGGCGGTAGCCACCTCCCAGAACTGCACCTCCACCATTCCAATCTTTTTTCCTCTGGCAAGGTAGGAAATCCCTTGCCAGATTGGTCTTAGTGCCTTTTCGACTTGCATCGTTGACATGACTTCAATTATCTTTACTGCTTCAGAGTACGTCCTATAAGTTATTGTTTTTTTCCTGTTTCGCCTTTAAAACTTCTTTGTGGGAGGGACACTTTCACTTCGTTCCCCTGCTTTTTAAGCATTTAAAAAAAATTACTTAAATCATCCAGACTACCGTCTTCACTTTTTTCTTCTCACGCTGCAGCATAACATAACGGCTTGCTTCCATTTCTTGTCAGTTCTTTTCAAACACTCCACCATCTTCTCCTCAGACGACACAAAGTCCGAAGAAGGATAGTTTACAAATTCAGACCTTCACAGGTCTGTTTACAATTCAGACCATCACAGCTCCTCACTCGACGCCCCTCCATTAAACAAGAGGAAAAACGTCGCACCGCCAAGACAACCAAAAACTACGTGTGTTATTCTCAAAGACCGCAGTCGAACTAAACAAAACGCTATACCGGAAGCAAGCTTCTTTATTTCATGAAATTAGACATGAAGGCCGTACATAGGGGGGGGGCAGACAAGGTGGGGACAAAAAACGAATGGAAAAGCTGAATTTAATATAATGAAAAAATGGAATGAAGCCATTATATATATATATATGTATGTATATATATATATATATATAGTCAACATTACTCCGTAAGGAACATGGGACCGGTTTCCTGGTCCAGAAGTTGAAACCACAAGCTTACAATCATAAGTCCAATATCCTAGCAAGTAAGCCATTTGCCTAAACGCACACACATACACAATACACACACACATACATACATACATACATGCATACATACATACATACATACATACATACATACATACATACATACATGCATGCATACATACATACATACATACATACATACATACATAAATGCATACATACATACATACATACATAAATGCATACATACATACATACATACATACATAAATGCATACATACATACACATACATACATACATACATACATACATACATGCATACATACATACATACATATGTATATATAATGTAACTACACACGTGCTGTTGGCGATTTGTTTTCCTTCTTTGGACTTTTCCCTTTCTCCTTTCCGACGAAGAGCTATGCTCGAAACGTCAAACTCTCTATTTCCACCGGGCATCAAGCTAATACATTTCTTGTGCATGTCCTCTTGTCTGTTGATTTTATTTGTTTATTTGAATTGATTGTTTATTTCCATTGACTATATGGTGTGTGTTTACGTGTGTATACACACACATACACACACATACACACACACACACACACATATATATATATATATATATATATATATAGATATATATATATATACACACACACCACTTAGAAGTGAAATTAGTGACAAGAAAACGAATTCGGTTTCAAAAATCTCTGTACCCAACACCATGTAGTGAGAACTATCTTCGATAATCGCCGACAAACAGTTGTCTCTGTTAAAAAGTCGGGTAGGATTAAAGAGTATAAGGCAGGATATATTAGTTACGCTTCCATTGTAATATACTGATAAATATTATAATGTGGGTGTATGTGTGGGTGGGTGTGCGCGCGCATCTGTACGCCACCTGCCAAGTGACAGAGAAAAGAAAAGAGTGCGTCAGACAAAACCTACAATAGAAAAAACGATAACAACAGAGAAATACAAAAGCGGGACTGAATGGAGGATTTCGCATAAGAGAAGGAAGAAATTGTATTACACAAGTATGAATGACGCACACACAAACTTACTCGTACGCAAACAGAAACAGAAAAAATACATGTTTATGTACGCACGACCTCATTTTATTTCAATCAACTGTAACTAAACGCCTTTCCTTGTAGAAGTGAACTTAAATTATGGAATTATTGCTTTATACTTGTGTCGTGACCGTAATACTATTCATTAGATAGCGCACAGTTATGTAGCTAACGTGATTATCAACACAACTTTGAAACAACAACACGCGGAAACAGCTGCTAAGACGGTGGTTCCTCAACCTGGGCCCATATGACCCTTAGGGGTCCATATAAGATTTTGTTGCACTAAATTGGTTATACTTTTATACTCATAAATTGGTCACTAGGTCAGAACGTTCGGGACAGGAGATAAGTCGATTACGTTGACCCCAGTAAAACAAAGGTGGATATTAATTAAGAATGTGTGTGTGTGTGTATGTGTGTGTGTGCGCGCGTGTATGTATGTATGTATGTATATATGTATACAAATATGTATATACTTATATATATACATACATACATACATACATACATAAATGTATACATATATTTATACATATGAACATATATATATATATATATACATATATATAGATATATATACGTACGTAAATATACATATATATATATATATATATGTGTGTGTGTGTGTGTGTATAGATAGATAGATAGATAGATAGATAGATAGATAGATAGATAGATAGATAGATAGATAGATAGATAGATAGATAGATAGATATAGGCGCAGGAATGGCCGTGTGGTAAGTAGCTTGCTTACTAACCACATGGTTCTGGGTTCAGTACCACTGCGTGGCACCTTGGGCATGTTTCTTCCACTATAGCCTCGGGCCGACCAAAGCCTTGTGATTGGATTTGGTCGACGGAAACTGAAAGAAGACCGTCGTATATGTATATGTTTGTGTGTCTGTGTTTTCCCCCACCATCGCTTGACAACCGATGCTGGTGTGTTTTCGTCGCTGTAACTTAGAGAAATTTTCTTCATGACTAAATACAGCGAAAGGCCTTCTTACAGGTTCGAATATGCCTCAGCTATATTTGAAGCTCGTAACAAGTTTATATACGTGTGTGTGTGTGTGTGTGTGTGTGTGTGTGTGTGTGTGTGTGTGTGTGTGTGTGTGTGTGTGTGTGTGTGCAGAGAGAGTGAGGTAGGAGATCGTGAGGTTGTGAGCTCGAATTCCGGACCGGGCTACGTGTTGTGTTCTTGAGCAAGACACTTTATTTCACGTTGCTCCAGTTCACTCACCTGTAGAAATGAGTTGCCAAGCTGTATCGGCCTTGCCTTTTCCTTGGATAACACTGGTGGCGTAGAGAGGGGAAGCCGGTATGCATGGGCGACTGCTGGTCTTCCATAAAACAAGCTTGCGCGGACTTGTGCCTGGGAGGGTAACCTTCTAGGTACAATCCCATGATCAGTCATGACCGAAAGGGGTCTCTCTCACTGTCCTGTTCTTGTTACCACTTTCACCCTCCGCAAAAATTCCAAATTTTATTTAATTTGCTTTGCGGGAAGTACTGTTTCAACGAAGTCGCGTTTGTCCTTGCCTTCGAACGTGGAGTAGATGAAACAGGGACAACTGAAGAAGGGGAATATTCTTTATGTTGTATGTCTTGTTTCTCTATTTGCCTTTTTCGTACCCCAGTGTGTAACTGGTACTTATTTAATCAACCCCGAAAGGATGAAAGGCAAAGTCGACCTCGGCGGAATTTGAACTCAGAACGTAGCGGCAGACGAAATACCTATTTCTATTTCTTTACTACCCACAAGTGGCTAAACACAGAGAGGACAAACAAGGACACACACACACACACACACACACACACATATTATATATATATATATATATATATATATATATAACGAACAATCTTGCTTAGAAATGGATGCGTCATATAATAAATTAATAAATAAAATAAAACATATGCATATATACATACATATATGTACGTACCTACCTCTACATGTATATATACATGCATATATGGGTACAGGACACTAAAAAAAACATCGAACACAATGAGAAACGAAAATATAAACACAAAACCAAGGAAATGGACATTTTTCTTAAACAACGAAAAAATAGAGTACAGGACAAATAACACAAGGAAAATTCCCCTTCTTCAGTCGCCATGGTTTCATCTACTCTGCCTTTCGAAGGTGAAGGCGAGATGCATCTTCGATTGAAACTTTCCTTCTCGCGAAAAGCAAATTAAATAAACAGCCCTTCTTGTCTGTGTTCCTGTTTTTGTTACCATTTTTACCCCTCCGCAAAAAGATCTCAAATTTTATTTAATTTGCTTTTCGCGAGAAGAAAAGTTTATATATGTATATATGCATATGTTTTATTTTATTTATTAATTTATTACATATATATATATATATTATATATATATATATATATTATATATATATATATATATATATATATATATATATTCCCGTGTCATGAACTCATGGACGGGAGGACTATAATAACTAGTACATAGCCATGAATAGCCGGCAGATGGAGAAACTCCGGATAAATCCAGTTAAGCAAGTCCTGTCAGATCTACGACATTTACTTTATTTGATACATCATAGAGGGTGGGTAATAAACTTACCAATCAAAAGCTTTCGATATCTTCGATCATCAATATTTTAGCGACTGTTATCAGTTGAGCTACTTTTAGGTCTCGTTTTACAAAGTCGGAATTGATTCAATGTACAGCAACATCTGTTGAAGCTAGAGGTGTTAAGAAGCGTTCAGCTGGAAGTGGAACGCTTCCAGCTGAACGCTGTTCCACTTCCAGTGTTCAGGTCGTGTCGAACGCTGGAAGTTCGACAGGACCTGAACTTCCAGAAGGTCGTGTCGATATAATGGATTAACGACGTTTGATTGTATGGGACACCACCCTAAAAGAATAAGGGATGGTATGCAAGAACAAGCATTAACCAAGGCAAATTGACACTCTTGCGACCTAGAGATGCAATCCCACACTGGTTTGCGTCATGGGTCGCTGGACAGACGGTCAAACCCTTTTAGTATAGTTTGTTATCAAAACAGCTCATTTCAAAATGGAATCAGCGCGATAAAAATGAAGTGTAGAGAAGGATGCTCGATTCATCATTTAAAAGAGAGAAAAAGAAAACCTTATCAGCATAAAGTTTCATTAAAATACTCATGTGTTCTTTTAAAATTTAAAGCAACCTAGCAAGATTATATAACATACATTCTATGGGAATAATGTTTGAAGAATGTGTATACATATCTTTACTTTTTCTTATCACAACAGTTCAGTTGAAAAAGGGACAAAGAGATTAAAAAAAAAAAGATCAAATGGGAGAGGAGGATGCCCTGTTTATAATTAAGAGGAAAAAAACACGTTTAATAATGAAACCAGTGACTGGTAACTGTGCTAAGGAGAGCTTTTTGAAGTTTTGCTTTTGTTTGTTTTGCTTTGTTTTTCTCGTTGATTTTTTTATATTGTAAATTATCTGACCTCCTTGTCACATCTCGAAACCGGCAAGACTACTCCATAAAAACTTGTTCATGTTATCATTTGTGTTTTTATCTTCAAGGTGATTACATATTTATTTTATGTTCAAGGTGATTAGTTTTTTTATATTTTTTATTTTCCATTCAAGGTGATTGCTTGTTTATTTATTATACTTTTTTAAATTTTTATTTTGACACTTAAAAATGTCCGCTTAACAGCGGCGACTGACTTCTGGTCTTCAGAAGACATGATTACCGGCAACTCTAGCCCCACCCACTAAAACGACGGTAGGGAGCTGGGTTTCAGCTGGATACTCAGTAGCAAAGAAATAAGGACGAAGTTGCTAACAGTGTGGCTAGTCTCACCCAGAAATAGAATGAAAGGTCGAGAAGAGTTGATGAATGCATACGTCACCTCTTATTTATTCTTTTCTATTCTAGGCACAAGACCCGAAATTTTTAGGGAGGGGGGGCAGTCGATTAGATCGACCTAGGTACGCAACTAGTACGTAATTTATCGACCCCGAAAGGATGAAAGGCAAAGTCGACCTCGACGAAATTTGAACTCAGAACGTAGCGGCAGACGAAATACCTATTTCTTTACTACCCACAAGGGGCTAAACACAGAGAGGACAGAGAAGGACAGACAAACGGATTAAGTCGATTATATCGACCCCAGTGTGTAACTGGTACTTATTTAATCGACCCCGAAAGGATGAAAGGCAAAGTCGACCTCGGCGGAATTTGAACTCAGAACGTAACGGCAGACGAACTACGGCTACGCATTTTGCCCGGCGTGCTAACGTTTCTGCCAGCTCGCCGCCTTGCCACCTCTTATTTATTCTTTTCTACTCTAGACACAAGGCCCGAAATTTTTAGGGAGGGGGCCAGTCGATTAGATCGACCCCAATACGCAACTGGTATTTAATTTATCGACTCCAAAGAATGAAAGGCAAAGTCGACCACGGCGGAATTTGAACTCAGAGCGTAAAGACCGACAAAATAGCGCTAAGCATTTCGCCCGGCGAGCTAACGTTTCTTCCAGCTCGCCGCCTTGCCGTCTCTTATTTATTGCTGCTTGACTGGCGTCACTTATTCTTTCTTTCACCTAATTAGATTGGAGGATCCGCCTTTTCGTTTATTGTAGAATTGACGTATTCTGCTTGTAAAAAGTGGGTCAACTGTTAACACAAGTATGCACTAAAGTTGTGGCGTCTGCAGAGAATTATAGGTAAGTGAGCAAATATGGACACCGTTTGTCGGGCATATTTCAACAGCTGTTCTCTTTGATAGAATTGTAGTTATAGATGAATTTAAAGTCCAAGATTGGGTTGCAGTTCTTTACAAGTCAAGCAACGCGGACGGCAGTACGTCAATTCTTGTATTCTTGGGGAATTGGTGTTAGGCGAGAGTAATTACGCCTTCGGGGAGACCCTAGGCTCAAAAGAACGGCTTATTTGGAGGTCATTCAGTCCGGAGGCTATATATATATATGTAATCAGAAACCACTGTCAGATAATCTACTGGATGTGAGCTTTGTCGATTCAGGAAAAGCTCTATGGGCATTGTAAGATCAACGAAACTACTCCCCATGCATTGCTTTGGGGTTAGTAGTATGAGTACTACTATTATGAGTATGAGTAGATTGTGGAGTTATGGTGAACAGCTATTTCGTATTACAGATGCTGATAGCATCCGAGTTCATCGAGGGGATCGCTCCTTCCTTTAAGTGTAGGTATTTTTCTTCTGTCTAGTGGTTGTGATAGAAGAGGTTATATTGAAAGGACTGAGAACACTTTCTTTTTCGACCAAGGCCCCATCTACATCTGCAAATTTCACAGATGGAGGTGAGTGTTAAAAGGGAGATACTTGTCCACTAGTAAATGTGCTGAAAGGTCAGTGAGTGTGAGCGTCGATTATAGACTGAGTTAATTGTCATGTTTTCAGCACGTTGTTTTCAAAACGGGTTACAACTGAAAGAGGGTATTGCCTTTTACTGTAGAAGCGATCGGAACTCTGTGGGGTGTCCTAATTGACGATAGTGCTATGATATAGCACTGTTTGCATTTAGAAAGGAAAATAATTGTTCAAATGCTTAACAGTGTGAAAACTGAGTAATGTTCCGGCTGACCTCGCAATTGGAAGAGATGTGTCTCGTCGGTGGACAGCATATATAGAAATCGTCAGTGAATGATACTCCTCAAATATTGGTTTACTAAAGTTTGCAAATGATTGAGTCCTATCATAGAAGCTTGTCCCAAATATTGTATTATATTCAAGATTAGTTCGTTGAACTCACAGCACCTGAGCTCTTCTAATGCTAGATTGATACCACAGAGTGTTGCAATCCCTCTCTGAAAACTGCGGCTTTATTGCAAAGTGGACAACTGATCAGTTAGTTTGCACAAAAAAATTGAGAGCTTCTGGTGTCCTGCCCAAGTGAAATTTTTTATCTTTTATCGGCTTTATGCCACAGCAACTGAAGAGAAATACTTGGTCTAATGGGACACGATCGGGCCGCTCATGGAGGAACAGACGATAAAATTCCTTTGATATCCCAATACCTACCCCTCTCATTCAATACTGTCAGATATTTTCCATCCTAATTATGCCCTTGCTAACCCAGTTTTTTTTTTATTAAATAAGAGGACAATTAAGCATTTCTATAATATGTTCATTTGTTTTGTTTTTTATGTAAAGTAACCTAGCAAGATTATATCATACATAAATGCATTACATGGGAATACTGTTTAAAGAATGTTTGTACATATCAGCTTCTTATCATTATAATATTTTTTTTAAACGGAACAGGATGATAAAAATGAAGAGGTAGAGGAGGATGCCCTGTTTACTATATAAAAAAAATAGTAATGAAACTAGCGATGAGTAACTATGCTAACGGGAGCTTTGGGGTTTTTTTTATAGTTCAAGTTGATTTTTTCTTGTTATTGTAAATTATCTGACCTCCTTGTCACATCTCGAAACCGACAAAACTACTCCATGAAATCTTGATCTTGTTATCATTTGTTTTTATCTTGAAAGTATTTAGTTGTTTTTATTTTTATTTTATAGTTAATAATTTTATTTTACCACTTAACAAATGTCCTCACATCAGATTCTTAGCCTTGACTTACAGGGACGAAGTGATAATTATCGATTTCAAATTTTGGCACAAGGGAGCGGGTATGCCGATTACATCGACCCCAGTCCTCAACAGGTACTTATTTCATCGATCCCGAAATGATGAAAGGCAAGGTCGTCCTCAGCGAACGAAGTGATAATTCCCAGCAACTCATATGTTGAGGAGGCTCCCTCTACCCACCCTAAGCTGCCAAGACTTTCTCAGGAAGCTCTTATAGCATTCAGTCTTTAAAAAGTAGAAGTCACATAACATAATGCAGTCTTTCATACACCTAAGAAGATGGGGTGGTCATTACTGGAATACTTTTGATCGTAGGATTTCTCTATGGTTGCTGATCTAGGGCAAACAACTACAAATACGAAGAACTATAAAGCAATCAATCCGCTAAATAAATCCCCCTTCTTCATCACAAACATACCTGAACTTCTGATCAATATGCACCCCAATTATCATCTCCTGCTAACATACAAACACACATCTAATTTTTTTTCAGGCACAAATTCCTTATTCACAAATTCATCTTCAACACATCCCAGGTGTGGAGGCACATGTCCTAGAGGTTAGAGCAGCGGACTCGCGGACTCGCGGTCGAGGGATCGCGGGTTCGAATCTCAGACCGGGCGATGTGTGTGTTTATGAGCGAAACACCTAAGCTCCACGCGGCTCCGGCAGAAGGTAATGGCGAACTTCTGCTGACTCTTTCGCAACAACTTTCTCTCATTCTTTCTTCCTGCATCTTGCAGCTCACCTGCGACGGACCGGCGTCCCGTCCAGGTGGGGAACCTATATGCCAAGGAAACTGGGAAACCGGCCCTTATGAGCCAGGCATGGCTCGAGAAGGAATAAATAACAATAAACATCCCAGGTACAAATTTCTCTTCAATACATCTCTACTCACGGTCTACATTATGCAATCCAAGTTTTCTTCGAAAAGTGATGTCTGCGTGTATATATTTTCTACTTCACGGACATTCACTCCACTTCTCTTGGCTGGATTTCAGCATTTACTCTAATTAAATTACAGCTATAACTCTAATTAAAACTCGTCTTTATTTTTTAAAAGTTTCACTTTCTGTTTCTACTGCTATCCGAACTTTAACAGTATCTCTCCTTCAATACTGAAGCTACTTGTTTCATCTCACCTTTCTCTAAGATTATCATCATTTGGTAACTTCAGTGCATGCAACTCTTCTTGATCATGCATACCTCCCATGCCGAAGCTGCATTATGTATTCTATGTACATGTTAATACAAACATCTCCCTATACCCTTAACTAACACAATGGACCTGCAGATACATATGAAATCTTTATAATTTTCAAACCAAACCTTTACCCTACCATCGCTGTTTTCTTTACATAAGATTGGCTGGTCGCTATCTACTGAATGCAACATGCCTCACCTTCTCCTACCGCACAGAGACCGCCATTTTCAAATTTCAGTTCGTTTTAGTGGTGAGCTGGCAGAACTGTTAGCAAGCCTGATAAAATGCCAAGTGGCATTTCGTCCATCTTTATATTCAGAATTCAAATTCCGCCAAGATCCACTTCGCCTTTCATTCTTTCAGGGCCAATAAAATAAGTACCAGTTGAAGGACCGCTCCAGTGTAATCAATCGCAAATTTTGCGTAACTTTTCACATGAAATCATTTACGTACAATGTCGTTAGAAACAGAGTGGTACCGGAATAATTGTTAGAGAATCATGCGGCTATAACAGAAAGTTGTATAGCAGAAATCTTACGGACTCGGCTATCAGCCCACATAGAGATCGATTACAAAGAAGAGTAGAATAATCTATGTAACTGGTAATCCAGAAATTCCGATCGATTTCCTTCGTCTACTTATTGACCAAATTAATCTAATTTTGTTCAGTTTCCTTCCATATACTGTGTGAGTGTGCGTGCGTCTGTATGTGTGTACATACATATATATATATATGTGTGTGTGTGTGTGTGTGTGTGTGTGTAAAGAGAACATTTTGTGAGTATATTTAGAGTTGAATTGCTGGTGTAACCATGATGTTCCACTGATTTAAGTAGCTTTCTTTATTTACATTAATTTGTGAAAATACAATAATACTGAGCATACACATTAATGCAAACATTTATGCACAATTTCTTCCATACTGGAAGTAATACTGCTTGAAGAAGATTGCGTCCTGTGGAAATGGTCGGGTCATCGGCATTGTCAGGTCGTCGGCGACTAAACTGGCAACCCCTCCAGGCTTGCTTGGTGAAGAGAGTAATTATTGGACACCCTGCGGGGGGAAAAATAAGCCCCATCAAAGGGCGGAGGAACTCGTGAGCAGTGAACAGCCATCCAACAAATATGTGTAAATATGTATAAACTTTTTCTCTACTTTTTTCTTGTTTTTTATATTCTCCGAAACAAAACCTGAGGTCTTGGAAGTTCCTGGTTTTGTCAATTTTCATGTCACACCGGTAAAAGTTTTCTAGGGCCAATAGGTGGGGGTAGTGCAGTGTAAGCTACATCCACTGAAAATTATTCATCTGCACAGATACACCAAATCTTAGAACACTAAATCTTAGTAAAATCATTCAATTGGTTGGTTGGCAGAAACCTAAAAATGCACTTGTAACATTCTCTAAAATGCCGCAAACAGATTCAATAAATGGTAAAAAAAAAAAAAAGGCTTTGGAATGTCAGGAGAACAGGTCTGGCTCGGCAGGTGTCCCAGTGTATCACTGGCTGGGCCTGGTCGTCATCCTGCCACTATGGTCAAATAATCTTCAAGAAAAAGGGAAAATAAACATCCACTGAATTTTGGCTGTTGGAATGTGCGCACACTTCTTGATGATAATTTCAACAAGAGGCCAAAAAGACGTACTGCACGTAAGCTTAAAAAATATTCCCTTGATAGAGTTGCGCTCTCTGAAACTCGTCTCTCTGGTGAGGGTCATATAAATGAACCTACATATGGATATACTATCTTTTGGAGAGACCTATCTGAGGGTCAGCGTAGAGAACTTGTGTTGGATTTGCTCTCAAGAATACACTCGTATCCTCCATTGCAGTTTCCAAGTGGTATATCTGAACGGATCATTTCATGCTGTATGAAACTGACAAAAGGTAGGTTTCTTACCGTTGTCTGTATTTATGTATCAACAATGTCTCATTCTGATGAAACTGTAGGACAGTTTTATGACGATCTAGCTCAATTTCTGAGGAAAGTACCAATTTCTGACAAGCTGATCATATTGGGAGATTTCAACACAAGAGTTGGAAATGACTACGTTTTATGGCCTGTTTTAGGTCGACATGGGACTGGAAAATGTAATAAAAACGGAGTGGCTCTTTTGACGTTTTGTACTGAGAATAATCTGGTTGTTACCAACACTCTTCTTAAGCAGAAAAATAAATATAAAACCACCTGGATGCACCCAAGATCTAAGCGCTGGCATCTCATAGATTATATTTTGATCAGAAAGCGTGATATAAAAGATGTTTCTAGATTTCGGGCCATGGGAAGAGTAGAGAGCCCGACTGGCCATCGTCTAGTGCGTGGGAAAATAAACTTTTCGATAATGCTTAAAAGTCGACAGTCTTGTCCCAAGGTACCCAACTCAAACGAAGAAAGCTGAAAGAGAAAGTGCAGGCTGCTCTAAGGAAAACTAAACAGGAATGGTGGAATAATAGAGCAAAAGGAGCACTAGAAGCAGCTGATAGGAATAATGCCAAGGGTTTGTATTCTTATGTTAAGGAGGTATATGGACCCTAAATCTCCTTCAATTGCTCCAGTGAGAACAGCAAATGGACGTTTGCTTCTGACCGACACCGTTTCTATTCATAAGCACTGGGTGGAACATTTTTCTTCACTTTTGAATAGACCATCATCTACTAACATGAGAATGACAGAAAAAATCGAAGACTTTCCAGTTATAGAAGAAATGGCATTTGAACCAACTCTAAATGACATTTATTTAGCTGTGAATAAGCTGAATAACAATAAGTCTCTAGGGTCTGATTGAATCTGTGCAGAGGTCTTGAAATATGGGGGTGACTAAATGTTTGAACTCTTAAATATATTAATTTGTCACTGTTGGAGAACTGAGAAAGTGCCTCAAGACTGGATTGATGCTATTTTAGTCTCCTTGTATAAATCGGGGCCAAAGGATCTGTGTGGTAATTTTCGTAGGATTTTGCTTTTGTCTGTGATTGGAAAGGTACTTGTCCGCATTCTCTTAGAACGTTTAAATACCTTCATAGTTCCAAATATGGTGTCTGAGTCTCAGTGTGGTTTTCGCTCCTCCGGAGGCACAACTAATTGTATCTTTACTATCAGACTATTTCAAGAAAAGTGCATTGAACAGAATCTTGTCCTTAACCATTGCTTTATTGATTTGATCAAAGCATTCGATACTGTTAATCGAAATGCTCTATGGCTAATTCTTAGGAAAATAGGTTGCCCAGAAAAATTTGTAAACATGATCAGGGCTTTGTATCAAGATATGAAAGCTAGAGTTAATATTGGTGGTTAATTTGGGCTCTCTGAATCTTTTGCCGTGAAAAATGGAGTAAAGCAAGGAGACCTTGTTGCATCCTCTCTGTGCTGTCACATGATTTTCAAAACTTCGAGGATGGTATTTACATAAAATATCAAACAACAGGGAATGTTTTTAATCTGACCAGACTGAAATTTAAAACGAAGGCTTTTACTTCACTCATTAGGGAACTTTTGTATGCTAATGATTGCGATCTAGTTAGTCATTCTGAAACAGGTCTGCAATCTCTTGTATCTGCATTTGACTCAGCTTGTAATGATTTTGGTTTGACCATCAACTTGAAAAAAACAGTTGTAATGTATCTACCTGCATGTGGTTGTTTGCAACCCCCACTAAAATTTTTGTTAAGGGTAAGATACTTGAAGTTGTTGATTCTTTCATCTACCTTGGAAGATCTGTACAAAATGAGGGAAATCTGGACACAGAAATACATCTGCAAATTCAAAGGGCAGCACAAGCATTTGGTGGCTTGGAGTCACGCCATCGACATATAAATAACGATACAAAATTGGCTGTTTACAAATCATTCGTCCTACTATCCCTATTGTTCTGGAGCATGGACATATTATGAAAGACATTTCAAATTGTTAGAACAATTCCACCAAAAATGCCTTCATCGCATTTTAGACATTAAATGGAGTTCTTTTACTCCAAATACAGATGTCTTTGCGTCTGCAGATATTAATGCAATGATTTTTAAAAAACCAAATGAGATGGTGTGGCCATATTGTTCGAATGGTGGATGAACGCACACGTAAACAGGTGTTTTATGGTGAGCTTGCAGAGAGGAGACGCTATCGGCGTAAAACTAGAAAAAAGTTTAAGGACGGCATAAAGACTACCATGAAGTCACTTGGAATGGATCCAGAGAACATAGAAACTCTTGCTACGGATCGAGCTGGATAGCGAACAAAAGTGTAGAGTAAAGTAAAAGCGTTTGCAGAGGCCAGGATAACGCATGTGCAAGACTCAGGAGATAATTAAAGAAGATTGTTACGATCGAGAAGGTGAATCACAATGACCTATTTGTGTGCAGTTTGTGACAGACCGTGGCTTTCTTTTGTTGGGCTCAAATCTAATTTGCGAACCCATGGAGAATGAACCTCCACCAACTATTCTGCTTTTATGTCTATACACACCTTTCAATGCAATGTATACTAGAAGGTTTGCAAGTCTAACGGAGGCCTCAAAAGGCGTTTTAAAATCCACAAAGATCAGAACTTATCTGTAGCTGTTGGTGGTCCAAATCGAATATGCAATCTATGTGGGTTCTTTCCAAAATATTGTCTGGTTTTAAAAGCCACATCAGATGCCGGTGGTCAAACTCTGCATAGGGAGTACCAACCGCCATATATATATATATAATATATATATATATATATATATATAATATATATATATATATATATTATATATATATATATATATATATATATATATATAATATATATATATATATGACAAATAAATTGATAGATAGATAGATAGATAGATAGATAGATAGATAGATAGATAGATAGATAGATAGATAGATAGATCAAAGGGTTCGATTGAACACGCATCATTATGACCGAGTAATTTACAATTATGCTACTATTCATCGTACCCGCTCTAATTTAAGTAAATGGTAAAAACATGGCCGTTTAAGCCAGTGTACTTGAAACAGAACAGATGGGTGTTTTTCTCTGTCTGCCTCTCTCTCTCTCTCTCTCTCTCTCTCTCTCTCTCTCTCTCTCTCTCTCTCTCTCTCTCTCTCTCTCCCTCCCTCTCTCTCTCTCGTATAATTTTTATTTTTCCATTGTCACTCTTCGTAATCAATATACATATAAAAATCCTTTGAAGATTTCTAACTCAGTTAAATATATCGTTTGTTTTTAATCATGTAAGCCTATTTGGTGCAGCTCATCTCCTGTGGTTACGCCATAAAAGGAAACGGGTGTGTAGATACTCGTCAGCGGACATCAGTAGAGTTCTTCAAAGTATAGCAGCAATTAAACTATTTTAGGACGACGGGAAGATCACTTCATAATGTAATATAACTTGCCAGAGTAACGAGGCTGTCTTGTCTTTTTTAGGTTTGAATTCATCCGAGTCTTTTATTTGGGGTAGAGTTGGATACTACTTAGCCACACACACACACATTTATGTATGATTGTGTGTGTGTGTGTGTGTGTGTGTGCGTGTGCGCGCGCGCGTGTGTATACGTACGTTTCGCTTAGACTTAGCGATACTAATACCTAGTTGTTAGAAGTCAACATACATTCGGTTTAGAGTAAAGCGTTGGCATATTAATGAAATGCAAGAGAATCGACTTCATTAACTTATTTACATCTGTTTCTGCAATGAAAAGCACTTCATACAGAGCTAAGTGTTTGTGCTACATTCACTAGCTTCCTCGGAGCCATTAAAATAAAATATATGTTCAATTCGGGGAGCATTTAAATACATAGAGTCAGTTACATTCACAACTACATTTATTCAAAAAATTATGTAAACCCTAAGAAATTCAAACCTTAAAAAAAATAGATAGCCTCATCCTTCTGGCATGTTAAAGTAGATTATGAATTCATGTACATGTGATCTTACCGTCATCGTAAGATAATTTAATTGCTGGTGTAACAGATATTAGAGTGAGAAGCCACGCCCAGAAATATGAAGATTTACATAAATATGTATTCACATACGCACATAATAAATAATGTGTGTGTGTGTGTGTGTGTATATATATATATATATATATATATATATATATATATATATATATATTGAGACCCCCCTTCGGTCATGACTGACCATGGGATTGCACCTAAAAAGATGCCCTCCCAGGCACAAGTCCGGCAAGCTTGTTTATGGAAGACCAGCAGTCGCCCATGCATACCAGCCTCCCCTCTCCACGCCACCAGTGTTATCCAGGTGAAAGGCAAAGGCCAGTACAGCTTGGCACCAGTGATGTCGCAACTCATTTCTACAGCTGAGTGAACTGGAGTAAAGTGAAATAAAGTAGTTAATTAGTAGTTGATTAATGTATTCGATCTTCCACGCTTTAAAAAAGAAAGCGCTGGTCATGCAGTCAAAATTTATCATGGGTGTTCAGTTATTCAATCAACTAAACTACCAGACTCATTGAATTAGCCTGTAAGTGGCTGAGTATTTCACAGGTAAGATTTAATTTTTGTATTACTAATACGATGCATCCAACGGAATTTTACACAACACCTGATACAATTTCATTCATGTAGTATGCGTGAACCCGTGGCTATAGAAAATGATACCTACCCACAATGTTACGTAGCAAAATCGAAACAGGAACCTCCTAAATGTAAAACGAAATTCTTAATCACTCGACCATACATACAATATGGCCGACGTAGGTGCAATATAGTTAAAAAGGTCGCTTCGCAACCATAAGGTTCGGATTTCGAATCCACTTAGTAGCTTCAGGAGCAAGTATTATTTTCTATAGCCTCGGATCGACCCTTACCTTAAGAGTGAAATTAGGTAGACGGAAACTATGCGGAAGTTCGTAGTATGCATCATCCCCATCATTTAAAGATCCAGTTTTGTGTCACACTGATAATGCCCAACAACTACATTCGGGATACTCGTGTTTGAAAAATATTCAGCCACTTTCACGCTTAATTCAATGATCAACAGAACACCAAAGTCCAGCAAATCATGAAATCAAAATATAACAAGAGAACTCAGAGAGCGCAAACCGCCGCCAAGGCAACACCAACATCCTTTTGGAAACAAGCCTCAGGTACATGCCTGAGCAGAATCGAAGAAATATACACCACCCTTATTAATATCTGGACTTGATCCAATCTAAGAAAGTATCTTTGAACCATCTAAAACCCAACATTACTGTATTGTATAGTTGCATTGCACTTGACCATTATACATTACGAACCCATCAGAAATGTCTCTATGTGGTCTGTTGACTTAGTAGAAGTGTTAGTGAAAGCTCCTTCAAATCGTCCCCTTCCACCTTAAACCAGGTAGGGAACAGTGAATAATGCAGCCCTACATATAAACAATATGGCTGAAGGAGAAAACTGCATACTAATACGGTGATAACTGACATGTGTAATGCAGGAATTCGATAAACTCCGATCGACTGAGATTTTCTTACCAACCATGTGGTCTTGGGTTCAGTCCCACTGCATAATCCCTTAGGCAAGTGACTTTTACTACAGCCCCGGACAGACCAAAGCCTTTTGAGTGGATTTGGAAGACGGAAACTGAAAGAAGCCCGTCGCGCGCGCGCACGTGTGTATGCATATATGTATATATATATACATATATATACATATATATAAGTGTGTGTGTGTATGTTTATGTTTGTCCTCCGTCACCGCTTGACAGCCGATGCTGGTTTGTTGACGTCCTCTTAACTTAGCGGTTCGACAAAGGAGAACGATAGAACAAATACCATATTTAAAAGAAAATAAGTACTGGGGGTCGATTTGTTTCACTACAACCTGTGAAGGTGGTACTGCAGTATGGCCGTAGTCTGTTGACTGAAACAAGTAAATAGACAAAATATAATTGCAAAAATAATCTTTCTAGTAGGGTTTCAAATTGCAGAATGAAGAAGGGAGATAACTTGGAGTTATCTCCCTTCTTCGATCGAACATGTTCTTGCGACAAAATAGACAACGCAAATTCAATGGATCTGATCTTCAAAGCCAACTGTTGAAGACAATAGATATGTATAGGCGTTATGAGAACTTCTTCTGCGAAGCACATACTAGTCAGTTGGCAAGACAAATAGTGATTAATACACATAGAAATCGAGGAAATGTAATGAGATGGTTATGAAAATCAACAACATAGCTGAGAGTTGGGTATCATGTATGTAATGATATGTGTTAGAAAACTTCGATTTATTGAAAATATCCGAGCAATTTGTAGGCAAAAATTCCCTGGCGGATATTTATGATTTGAAAAGAACAAGGTGCAGGCATGATTTCGGGTTCAGTCTCACTTCGAGCATGTGTCTTCCGCTGTAGCTCCGGGTTGACTAATTTGGTAAACTGAAACTGGGTAGAAACCCGTCATACGTGTGTGTGTGTGTGTGTGTGTGTGTGTGTGTGTGTGTGTGTTGGTTGGTTGGTTGGTTTATTTACGTCCCCCGTAATGTAGCATTTCGGCAAAAGTGACTGATAGAATAAGTACCAGACTTTAAAATAAATACTGGGCTCGATTTGTTCGGCTAATCTCTTCAAGATGGTGCCCCAGCATGGCCGCAACCCAATGATTTAAACAAACGAGAGAGAAAAAAAACAGATAAAAAGGAGACAATTACTTTGAACACTTGTTATACGGTGTCTGAGAAAAATTCGGAAAGGTTAGTCTTTAAAAATAACCCCAGGTCTCTTCAGGGCCTGGGGTTAACAACAACAACAACAACGGTGTCGTAATTTATAAGCCTTTCTACTATAGGCACAAGGCCTGAAATTTGGAGGAGAGGGATAATCGATTACATCGACCCCAGTGCTCCACTTGTACTTAATTTATCGACTCCGAAAGGATAAAAGGTTAAGTCGATCTCGGCAAATGACCCACGCTACATTACTCTTACTCTCTCTTTTACTCTTTTACTTGTTTCAGTCATTTGACTGCGGCCATGCTGGAGCACCGCCTTTAGTCGAGCAAATCGACCCCGGGACTTATTCTTTGTAAGCCCAGTACTTATTCTATCGGTCTCTTTTGCCGAACCGCAAAGTGACGGGACATAAACACACCAGCATCGGTTGTCAAGCAATGCTAGGGGGACAAACATAGACACACAAACATATACACACACACTTATATATATACATATATACGACGGGCTTCTTTGAGTTTCCGTCTACCAAATCCACTCACAAGGCATTGGTCGGCCCGGGGCTATAGCAGAAGACACGTGCCCAAGATGCCACGCAGTGGGACTGAACCCGGAACCATGTGGTTGGTTAGCAAGCTACTTACCACACAGCCACTCCTGCGCCACATTGTATTTAATATTTCGAAATTTTCAGAGCTAAAAGCCAAGACTGTGACTAAGTTTCGAACCTCCGATAATTTTTTTTAAAACATCATGACACTTTCTTGCTGCCGCTAATACATTTCGGAAATGCATAAATGTCCCGTTTTCCCATTTTCTTTTTCCTCCTCGTGAATTATAGTGCAACAAGAGATGAAGCAAAGCAACAATCTCAACATCAACAACTACAGCCACCGCGAATGAAATTATAGCAAGTTGTAATAAGACGGCCGGACCAACGAGTTCGATCCTCATTGCAAGCGGCCGAAAAGTTCTATGTGGAACCTTTGACCATGGAGCCGTTTATATATATATATATTCACATATAGATGTGACTCCCCCTCCTTAACATAACTACTACTACTACTACTACTACTACTACTACTACTTCTTCTTCTTCTTCTTCTTCTTCTTCTTCTTCTTCTTCTTCTTCTTCTTGTCATGTCCACAAAGTAGTGGTGAGCTGATCAGAGAAGCAGTAAGCTGAACGTTCCGTCTTTCGCCCATTCAGGCAGCCGATTTCAAAACAGAAAGAGAAAGACAGAGAGGGAGAGGGAGAGAGGGGAGAAGGAGAGAAACAGAGGGGGGGCGGAATTGCGATCCCAATACTGCACTGTTACTTGATTTATCGACAAAGAAGGAATGAAAGGCAAACTTGCCTTCAGCTGGATTTGAACTCGGAACAGCCGGAACAATATTTTCAGACTCTCTGCGAAACATTCTGTCCCCTCGATCTCATGACTGCCTTTTCGCCGCCTTACTACTACTACTACTACTACTACTGCTACTACTACTACTACTGCTGCTGCTGCTGCTGCTGCTGCTGCTGCTACTGCTGCTGCTGCTGCTGCTACTGCTGCTGCTTCAGCTACTACTATTACACCAACTACCACTACCGCTACTAATGTTGCTACTGTTGCTGTTATTATTGCTGCTGCTACTACTAGTACTGCTATTGTTACTACTACTACTACTACTACTACTACTACTACTACTACTACTACTACTACTGATGATGATGATGATGATGATGATACTGTTGCAGCTGCTGCTGCTCTTGCTTACTGATGGGTCAACAGCAACAACAATAATAAAAATAAAGACAACGCTGGCAGCAGCAGCAGCAACAACAACAACAACAACAACAACAACAACAATAACAACGTCACGTAACAAGAGTTATCACCACCGCCACCGTCACCGCTACTTTAACACCAACTTTCTCAATAAGCACAAATGCAATGATACCGTGAACAATGAAACAGTTCGACGGCAACAATAACAACAAGGACAGCAACAACCAAGAGCAAAACGCTGCACCACTGCCATCATCATTATCAACATCTTTTAACACTAACAACATCAACAATAACAAAAGCAACTTCAATTGATTAAGCGATGATTTAATGATACTAGCAATCTTTGGATGTTATAAAAGTTCGTAGATAAAAAAGTCAAAAAGAGTGAATAGAATAAAATGTGAGGTGAGATAAGAAGTGTGCTGAAAATGTGGGCTCACAAAATAGGCGCATGCGCACATACATAGAGCAAATGGATCTCTGGCGCTTTCGACGATGAGTATTCAATTGCTCGGTATACTCAACCACCTGTTCATTGAATAAGCATGTAGGCGGGGCTGTCTCAGCAGTGTTATAGCCCCCAGTGCCACTGGCAAATCGATGAACTGGCTCTATAGCATTATTTATTGACAGCAAGGCACAGAATTTGGTCCCTAGACTCGTGGGGCCCCATATCAACCACCCAGGTGCCCATGCCTGAAGGTAGCAATGCATTCACAAACACGTGTTTCGTTATCGTAGTTCTCACGTAGTTTATCAGCGTGACAGGTGCGTAACATGGGCGAACTTTTAAAATTGCAGGTACAATCCATTTGACTGTTGTCCACACAGTGATTCCGTACACCAAATTTCATTTGATTTGGGTCAATCCAAGATTATGGGGAAAGATACATGCCCATCATGCCTCGCAATGGGATCGAACCCGAGATATTTTGTGATTGAAAACCGACATTCTTAAGCATTCGGCTATGCTTGGAACTTACAAACAAATACATACATAGATATATACATGCAAACATACAAACACACAAAACACACGCGCGCGCCTATATATGAGGTGGTACTAAAATTTTCCTGGCTATAAGGGTGTCGCGAAAGGCCTGGTTGAAGGCCCAACCTTCCGAATTCTTTTACAGGCCTTAGAAAAACTCAAGAACAGCTGCAATAAGTACGTGAATCTGAGAGGGAAATATGTTGAATAAAATCATAATTAACTGATAGCCCTGTATTTTCTTTTAACACCAAAGCCAGGAACTGTATGTATATGTATGTATGTATGTATGTATGTATGTATGTATGTATGTATGTATGTATGTATGTATGTATGTATGTATGTATGTATGTATGTATGTATGTATGTATGTTTGCATGTCTGTCTGTCTGTCTGTCTGTATGTATGTATGTATGTATGTATGTATGTATGTATGTATAAATGTGTAGACCTGCTGCAACAACTGCCACGAGATCGATACCTATGAGGAAGCTGAATTTGAGGTGCAATTCACCTTTTGTTAGATGAACAAGCTAAAAAGCTATATACTTCCACAAATGTGCTGTCGATAAATGGTCGTTGTTGTACTGGCACAAGTGTACAAGACAAAGAGAAAAGAACATCATATCTGTGAATTAGTGACTGTAGTGAGTTGGTGTGTGAATCTTTACTATATACGTGTGTGTGTGTTTGTATAGATAGATAGATAGATAGATAGATAGATAGATAGATAGATAGATAGATAGATAGATAGATAGATAGATAGATAGATAGATAGATAGATAGATAGATAGATAGATAGATAGATAGATTGCTCCAATTTCAATTATTGTTCAAATATGATCCGTTTAATTTTTAATGTCTGTGCGCATATGCTTGTGTGTGCATGTATAAGTCTGTTTGTAATGTTTCAATTTTTCAAATCTTGCAATCACACTTTTCATTTTAACTAAATAATATTGCAAGGTTACCTTCTCGCTCTATTACATTGACCAGCAAATTTTCTTCTGGTCGAGCCACGAGGATGCCACTATGCAGTTTGTTTAGATTGTTACAGATAATTGAATAATGTGATCCTGGGTTCTCTGCACTTATGAAGAAGACAAGAAAATCTCGCCTGAAATGGCTTTAATCATTGGTACACTCGATGAGGACTGACATGTCACTAAATAAAAATAATATAAACATTTTCTTCTACTATGCAGCTAATGAAAGGTCTGGGTACGGCCGGAAAATCAAGTACTCCGAGATATGCTATTCCTCTATCTAACTAATCGACCTGTTACAATGACAACCAAATCTTTAACCCAATAAAAAATTCCAGAAGTTGTTTTCTATGAGCATACTTGGAAAGATGATGAAATGGCTGGGACCTAGAAGTTTTTGGGTTTGTTGTTGTTGCTGCTGTTGCTACTGCCGCTACTGCTGCAACTTGCGCTGCTGCTATTGCTGCTGCTGTTACTGCTTCTTCTTCT
>NC_043014.1:16160783-16165783 GCF_006345805.1 Octopus sinensis | reverse complement strand
CAGTCAGAGTCCCTGCTCCATCTCACAAATGCCTCTTTCATGGAGCAAATAGTTCTGCAACCAACAAGGGCAGATAATATACTGGATCTCTGCTTCACAAACAATATGGATATTATCCATAATGTTAATGTGATGCCGACAATGATCTCGGATCACAACATAACATAGCTGTCTATGTATGGAACAAAAGCCCCCATAGACACAGCCTATACGAAGCATCCACCATCTCTCCAACTTAAACTTTCATAAAGCAAACTGGAAGTTGATTGAGAAAGAGATCCTCAAACAGGATTGGCCTAAATGTCTCTCCACACCGGACATAAACATGAAACACAAACACTTCATGTCCATAATACAAGCCATATATGACAAATATGTCCCAGTGTGCAGGGCCAGCACACACAAAAACAAAAACAGGATCCCTAGAGAAAGGAAGATTCTTATGAGACGACGGAGAAGGATTGCGAACCGCCTGAGCAAGCACACCAAAAGTGGTGAGAAGTCTCGGCTCGAGAGAATGCTAATGGAAATTGAGAAAAGTCTGCATCAGTCCCATGAAAAGGAGAGAGCAGATAAAGAAGCTTGGGTAATAGAAAATATAAAATCAAACCCTAAAGCTTTCTTTAAGTTCGCCAAAGAGACAGCCACAGTGCACCAGAGAATAGGACCTCTCTTCCAAAAAGATGGCTCTCTCACAGGAAATCCCACGAGGATAAGTGAAATATTGAACGAACAATTCCAAAGTGTGTTCACTACACCTCTAGGACACAGGCAAGTAAACAACCCAGAAGAATTCTTTGCCACTTTACCTGCGGCCAAAGAAGCAAAAATTGAGTACATCAACATTGAAGATGATGATATCACACTAGCCATAGATGAGATTGACACAAACTCAGCTGCTGGACCTGATGGATTTCCAGCGATCCTTCACAAATCGTACAAACGAGCCCTTGCAAAACCGCTACAGCTTCTTTTTCAGAGCTTTCTTGCAAGTGGTAAGCTCCCAGTCAAAATAAAAAAGGGGTAATATGCCCTATCCATAAGGGAGGTAGCAGAGCAGATGCTAAAAATTATAGGCCTATCTCTCTGACCTCACACATCAGCAAAGTCATGGAACGAATAGTCCGCAAGAAACTAATCATGTTCCTTGAAGAAAATGACTTGCTGTCTGACACCCAGCATGGATTTCGACCAGGTAGAAGCTGCCTAACACAGCTCCTGCAACACTATGACTAGGTGTTAAAACAGCTACTAAATGGCTCAAATGTGGATGTAATATATCTCGACTTTGCAAAAGCCTTTAATAAAGTCAACCACGGTATGATCTGTCACAAACTGCGTGGTCTCGGCATAGGCGGAAAACTTGGAGAGTGGATGCACAACTTCCTAAAAGACAGAAGACAGGCAGTTGTGAGCAATGGAGCCACCTCCAAGGAAACACAAATAACAAGCGGTGTTCCACAGGGCACTGTCTTGGGGCCACTGCTGTTCATAGGGGCCCTTTCAGACATGCCTTCAGTTGCTACGATAGCCACCCTTGCTAGCTATGCAGATGACACAAAAGTCTCCCACACAATGCAAAACCCTGAAAATATTGCGCATCTGCAACAGGAGTTGGATACAATATACAGGTGGGCTGAGAACAACAACATGCAGTTTAATGCAGGTAAGTTCCAGGCCCTGCGCTACCGGCACACAAAGGTAAACGACATGCAGACTGGATACACTGGCCCAGGAAGAATTGCAATCCCTGAGTCAAAATCAGTGCATGACCTGGGCATTGACATGAGCAATGATGCATCTTTCCAAGTGCATATTACTAATCTGGTGATAAAATGCAGACGGCTAGCTGGATGGATTCTCCGAACTTTCAGAACAAGAGAGAAGGAGACACTGATGGTCCTCTGGAAAACATTCTTCCTCAGCCGCTTCGACTACTGCTCCCAACTATGGTCACCACACAATATAAAACTAACAGCAGAACTCGAAGCAATTCAAAGAAGCTACACAAAGAAGATCGTATCAATACAAAATATCAGCTACTGGGAAAGACTGAAAGTATTAAACCTCTTCTCCCTAGAGTGGAGGCGGGAGAGATATGCGGTGATATACATCTGGAAAATCCTGGAGGGTCTTGTCCCAAACTTTGGCATTCAAAATTACCCCAACCGCGGAACGGGGCGCCACTGCATGGTGCCAAAGATTCCAACATCACCATCACAATACAGGTCCAGATACTGCAACAGCTTGGGTTTCAGAGGACCACAGCTCTTTAACATCCTCCCTAAATGCCTGAGAGACTTACATGGTGTGGATGTGGGTTTCTTTAAAACTAAACTGGATCTCTTCTTGTCGGGGGTCCCAGATGAACCTACCTCACGACAGGAGACACAGATGCGGGCAGCAGCATCGAACTCCCTTGTTGATCAAGTGCCACGTATCAGAGGTGGATTCACATATTAGTGTAGCTCATTCAGCTGTGGTGCCCCAACATGGCCGCGGCCTTCGGGCTAAAACATTTTAAAGGATTTAAGGATTTATATACATACATATATATATATAATATATATATATATATATATATATATATATATTATATATATATATATATATATATATATATACATATATATACCAGAAATATTAAATTTCTAATATCTCATAGAGATATGTACGGTGGTGGGGCGATAGAGTGGTTGTATACTGTCAACTTAACGTGACAGTAGGGGATTACACCACCGCTGTTTAGCCCTAGGAAGCATCGACGCTTCCTGTTGGCTTCGACACATTTCCTGTGTCCTTATATATTTACGAAGGGGAGACAAATACCCCCAACAGCTAGGCCTGCATCTAGAGACACGCATGTTTCAGGGTCTTTGCCCATCATCGATATATATATCTATATATATAAGCATATATGGGTACAGGACGTCACAAAATGTAAACAACATGTAATACGTTAACAACGAGAAATACGAAGGTAAACTTGGGTATGCGAACAACAGAGAGAAACAATTGAAAAACAAGACAAGTAACATAAAGAACGACCCTTCATCAGTTGTTGGCTGTTCTACTGTCATCTACTCCACATTTCGAGCAATTAACGACAATATGAAGCTTCGAAAAACAGTTGCTCCCGCGAACCGAAATAAAATTTGTGATTTTGCGGAGGGTCAAAGTTGATAACAAAAACAGGACAGTGGGGACATACAACAGATCAAACGAAAACAAACATGGAGGGCCAATAGGCCAGACGAGGTAAGGTAGCGAATGCTGGAGGAATATTCTTTGACAAGAGAAAAGATAGGAGAGGAGACAGATAAGAAAGATGATCACTTGAGAAAAAGAAAAATGGACGATGGTCACGTGTGAGCAAAGAGAGAGAGTAAAGGAGGAAGAGGGAGAAAGAGAAAGAGAGAGATAGTCTACTGTGCATGCGCACTAAGTTTTAACATTCTAGCTCTCTTCCGCTTTCGTTCCTGAATGTAAACGAGTAAGTATAAATCGGGAAGCTATTTTAAAAGTGTTATTGGTTAACCCTATATAAGTCTTTACTGTACGATCTACGGATTCTGTGTATGCGCTCTTTAATGATATTTCTTTCGATGGACATATTCTATTGAGAGGACAACTAGACGATCCACTACAATCACATTCATGTTGTATTATTTATGTGAGGTTTGTGTAGAACTGAGAATGTGTATGAGCTTGTATTCTCTTTACATCTATAGGTAACCTTATCAGCATCTCATTGATCATGTTTGTGATATGTGAAGAGCGGAAATACACCTAATCGGTGTTATATGCGTAGATATATATATATATATCCTTTGTGAATTATGTATGTATTTATAGATATGTACGTGAGGTGTGAGAAGTACGTGCGTGGGATGTGTGAGGTGTGTGCGTGAAGTGTGTGAGGTGTGTGTGAGGTGTGTGAGGTGCATGTTAGGTGTGTGAGGTGTGCGTTGTGAGGTGCGTGCGCACACGTGTGTCTGTATGCCTGTGTTTATTCCTATGTCTGTGTCTATGTGCATGCGTGCGTGTGTGTATGTATGTGTGTGTGCTTGTGTGTGTGTGTGTGAATGTGTGTGTGAGTGTGTGTGTGAGCTGCACTTGAACTAACATCGTAACGTCGGTGGTACTTCTATTAACTCTAAATCTTCATTAGCTGTATGATAGTATATTAGGGTTTTCTTATATTGGACATGTAATTTAAAATTTGATTTATTAGAAGGAAAAGAATATTAACCCCCTCCTTATTTTATATACGTGGGATACAGCCGAAGATAGTCCACCAATTCAGTTGCTTGCAGAGCATCATCTCATCGGATACCAAGATCGAAAAAGATGTTGACAACTGACGAGAAAAGCGAACAGTGCATTCTTCAGGCTGTACAAAAGAGTCTAGAGCAATAAGTATATGAGAAGAGGTTCAACGATCAGCATGTACAGAATCGTGGTACTGTCAACCCTGCTGAACAACTCTGAATAGTATCCACCGTCACTACATAGGACTCCTTGAAGGCTACCAGTAGTGCTGCCTCTATACCCTCCTCAACATCCACTGAAGTAATATTAATACCAAATCCACTAACAGGTGGAAGTCACCAGTATTGAGGCCATGCTGTTATGTTCACAACAGCACTTGGTGTCCGTAACATTGGCAAATATTGGTGACCTGCTATGGACTCCAATCAAAAGCTTTGACAACACACCATTTACTAGTCTGTCTCTCACTTCGAGAACACACAGGGCCGACCTTGAGGCTAAAAGAAGATTAATGAAGTACTGTAGCGCACCAATACACAACACAGAACAGAATTTCACCTGGAGCTGCTGTGGCTGAGCTTGCCTGATTGCTCTGTACTTGCGTTATCAGCAATTGATGAAGGGAGTCTGTCAACAGACTCCCTTCATCAATTTCGTTCGCAAAGCTAAGCCGTAATAATAATGTTATGCGTGTGTGTGTGTATGTATGTGTGTATACACACATTTAT